>NW_006160074.1:3608648-3621077 GCF_000334495.1 Tupaia belangeri chinensis | reverse complement strand
CGCCCCTCGCATGCCGCCCCAGCCACAATCAGCTACACCCAGAAGGAGGATGCCCTGGCCAGTTTCCCACTGAATAACACCTGGGCTTCTTGCTCTACCTGCCTGGCCATTGCAGCCATCTGAATTTTCAACCCCACGTGAAGAATTCCTCTCCAAAAACTTCTACAATATGGATTTAATTCATCTGACTAAATGAGTTTAAGAAAATAAGCTAGATGATCTCGTGATATTAAAGGGAAAGCAAAGTAAAAAATGATCTATAGAGCATGGTTACATCTTTGCTTTAAAAGAAAAACTAGGAGCCAGCAGGTGGCATGGTGGTTAAGGGTGCTAGATTCCCACATGGCCGATCACGGTTCAAATCCCGGACATGGAGACTTGCTTTCTTACTTTCCCTTTCTCTTTCTGGTCAAATTAAAAAATAATAACAAATGGAATTAAATAAATATTTTTTAAAAAGAAAAACTACATATATAAAATTTGCATAGAAAAAAAAGTGGAATACACCAAAATGTTAACACTGGTGGTTAGCTCTGACTTTGGGGACTATGGGTAATGTGTGCTTTCTTGCAATGAGAAGAATCAAATGAATTGTGTAGACAGCCACCCAGGCCCAAAATAAAGTTAAATAAAATAATTCTTAAAAAAATTCTATTGGGGCCAGCAGGTGGCACAGTGATTAAGGCATTGGACTTCCACGTCGTCAACTCTAGTTCTAGTCCTGGACCTGGCAGCCTGAAACTCAGGCCAGGTATGTGTGTGCATGCCAAAAATCCCAAGAGGAGAATGGAGGAGAAGAGACTGCACCATGCCCATCCCCTTTAAGGGGTGATTTTTTGCTTCCTGTCTGTCTCTCCAGTGAGTGCATGTACACTATAGCAAAAATCTCTCTTAAAACAAACAAACAAACAAAAACAACGAAAAACAAAAATTTCTGAGGCCAGCAGATGGTGTAGTGGTTATGTTGCTGGATTCCCACATGGCCAACTGCAGTTTGAGTCTTGGGCCCAGTGGCTTGAAACTCATGCCAGGGGCATGTGCGCGCGTGCCCAAGATCCCAGGAGGAGAACAGAGAAGGGACTGCGACGTGGCTATCCTCCCTGGGGGATGATTTTTAACTTTCTCTTTCACTGGCTCTGTCTCTCCAGCAAGCACATGAGCTCTGAGGCAAAATCCTCTACAAAAACAAAAACAAGATAAAAAAAAAAAAACCCAAAAAACTCTATTTATAGGCAACTTCAGGTCAGCAGGTGGCATGGAGGTTCAGACAGCTGGATCCCACATGGTCAACTATGCAGTCTGAGTATAAGACCTGGCAGTTTGAAAAACATGCTGATGTGTGTGTGCTCGTGGAAAATTCCAAGAGAAGAATGGAGAAGAAGGGATTTTCCTACACTAAAAAACTGCAATTAAAAAAAAAAAGGCAATTTTAAATATCAAAACGCCAGTAAAGCCCTAAGTAGGCAGAACAGATTTCACAAAGTTCACACACTAACACTCACGTAGCTAACTCACAGGTTCTGAGACATACTCTGAGTACAGTTATAACAACCGGGCCATTCGGTTCCTAAGCCTAACCCAGAGCAGAGGAAGTACACCAGGAGAGGAAAAGGAACTATAAAAGACAGGTGCAAGGAAAACAGTGAGAGGGCCAGCAGGTGGTGTGGTGGTCAAGGCGCTGGATTCCCACATGCTGACAGTGGTGAGTCCTTGATGGGGCGACTCGAAAATCCTAAGGGTGCATTTGCATATGTGCCCCAAATCCCAAGAGGATCATGGAGGAGAAGGGACTGTGGGCATGGTCATCCCTACAGGGGAGTGATTTCTCTCCTTCCCTCTCTCTGTCTCTCTCTCTCTGGTGAGCACATGAACTCTACAGCAAAAACCTAAAATAAAAAAGGGGGGGGGAACAGTGACAAACTGGGCAATAACAACATGAGAGGACAGAGAAGTAGGAAAACACACTTAAAATACAATCTGAATGCATTTACGGTACTTTAATGGTCCTGAAGGTAACAGTGCTTTCCAACATAGCAAAATAGTTTATGATTATAAAGCTGAAGCTTGGATGCCAAGATAAGTGAGATTACGTAAGATGGCAGGGAAGGCCATTGTATGTACATTGACACATACAAGAGTTGATGGAAAATGGAATTAAAGTAGTTTATTTTATGCAAAAATATGTTGAAGTCCACACAGGTTTTTCATACTAAATGTTTTCATGAACTTTTTGAATACTCCTTGTAGTTTTTTGGAGAGATTTCTCCCACAGGGCATGTGTGCTCACTAGAGAGAGAAAGATAGAACGTGAGAAATCACCCCCAAGGGGGATGGCCACACTGCAATCCCTTCTCCTCCATTCTCCTCTTGGGACTTTGGACACGCATGCACACATGTCCAGCATGAGCTGCAAGCCATCAGGCCCGGGACTTGAACCACAGTTGGTTATGTGGGAGTCTAGTGCCTTAACTACTATGTCACCTGATGGTCCCAACCCCTTGTATTTTGAAAAATAATCTATGTAAATTACATTATAAACAAAACAAAGTTTTGGTACTCAACCTTGATAAAGCAGTAGGATTTATGTTAACCATAAAACTCTCCTGTTTTTCCATCTTCACTGTCTCTAAACTGTTCTTTACCACCACTGACACACTGCCTCGTGGTGTCATCTGCTGTATACCACCTCAGTGAGTGCCAGCATCATTGTCCTCAATGTGTCCCTCACAGCGGCCCTTGAAGGGGGTCCTGCTATCTTCATTTTACTTGCAGGCACAGGGAGGTAAAGTAATTTGCCCAGTTACTGGCTGTCACAAAAGTCATGACGCATTTTTGCATAGAGAAACGTTAGGATTTTTCCAACAGCCCAATACATAATTAGCAAGCAGCACATTCAGGCTTTGAATCATGGGTCTATCTGAATCCAAAGCATATGCTTTTAAGTTTTTGACTATTCACTGATTACCAAATTATTGATTTGCCCATCATTGCCCTATCACTGTTCTCAGCACTGGAAGTTTGTCCACTTCATGACTTCACATCTTAAAAGAGCCTCGGAAAGCATGGGTCATAGATGTGGGCTTTTGCTCTCAAATAAAGAATTGATTCTTTTTTTAAAAAAAGAATTATTATTTATTCATTTTATTTATTATCATTATTATTTTTTTTTTGGAGAAGTTTTTGCTATAGGATGTGTGCACTCACCAGAAAGACAGAGACAGACAGAGAGACAGAAAGCAAGAAATCACCTCCCGGGGGGATGGCCACACCATAATCCCTTCTCCTCCATTCTCCTCTCAGGATCTTGGGCACATACGCACATGCGCCCAGCATGAGTTTAAGGCACCAGGTCCAGGACTTGAACTGTGGCCAACTACATGGGAGTCCAGCAACATAGTCATTACGCCAACTGCTGGTCCCTATTGTAATTATTTTTTAATTTGTTATAGTTGAGAGAGAGAGAGAGAAAGCTCCTAAGCCTGGGGCCCAAACCTCATTCAGCCATGTGGGAGTTCAACAACCTGGCCACTAGGCCACCTGCTGGCCCCAAGAATTCATTCTATCTCCAGTTTCGTAGGCCTGAAGAGCAAGTCGTTTGTCCAGGTAAAGTAGTCTGGCAGAGTCAAGGCAGGGTTCCAAGGTCCCATGAGACTGAGTTTTGAGGGTAGAGGCTCCCTCTCACTTTCTTTTCTACACCGCAGGGCCGTATACAGTAGGCGGTCAATGCTCCGTGACTCTCACACCTAGGACTCCCTACATGGATGCGACGCAGTATGTCATACACCTCAGTGCAGCTCGACCTCTGACTCCTGAATCACCTGTCTCCCAACTTGTGGAATCAGAATCAGAATCCTTGGGGTCAGGGTGTGAGACGCTGCTTTGAAACATGTATCTCAGGTGACCTTGTGACTGAAACACCTTTGTTTAGTTTGTCAATCCTGGATTCATATCCCAGCTCTACTTCTTACTATTAGTAGATGAGTGATCTGGGGCAAGTGAGTTACTTACATTTTTTGAGTTTCAACTCCTATCTTTCTTTCTTTTTTTTTTTTAGATAGATTTTTTTGCTATAGGATATGTGTGTTCACCAGAGACAAAGAGAGACATAGAGACAGAAAGCCAGAAATCATCGCCTGGGGGGGAGGGACCACATCACAAGCCCTTCTCTTTCATCCTCCTCTCGGGATCTGGGGTGCACACGCAGACGTTCCCAGCGTGAGTTTTAAGCCTCCAGGTCCAAGACTCAAGCCGTGTTCGACTACGTGGGAGTCCAGTGATGTAACCATTACAGCATCTGCTGGTCCCTCAGTTCCAGTCTTTAAAATGGGGATAACAGAGGTATCTGTCTCACAGAGTTTCACTCTTCACTTTGTCCGAAGAGACCAAGTTCACTCATTCATAAATCATTGAGCATCTATTTGTGCCAGACACGCTTTTTAGATGTTTAGAATACATTTTATTTTATTAAGTATTTATTTAATTTTATTTATTCACTCATTTATTTTAATTTGACCAGAGACAGAGAGAGAGAGAGAGAGGGAAAACGAGACAGCAAGCCACCAGGTCTGGGACTGGAACCATGGTCGGCCATGTGGGAGTGTCCAGTGCCCTAACCACCACATCACCTGCTGGTCCCTAGAATACATTTTAGATACACAGAGCAGCTCCTTGAGCTCATGGAACTGGCTTCATAGAGGGGAGGATGGGTAAGAAATGAGAAATAAGATAAACTAGTAAACTGTACTGTAAGGTCGCGATAAGCATAATAGAATAGAGTAAGGTGCAGGGGGTGACGTGGTAGTGGTAATACCATTAAAAAAAAGATTTATTTATTTATTTATTCACTCATTTATTTTAATTTGACCAGAGAGCGACAGAGAGAGAGAGAGAGAGGGAAAGTGAGAAAGCAAGTCACCAGGTCTGGGACTCGAACCATGGTTGGCCATATGGGAGTGTCCAGCGCCTTAACCACCACGCCACCTGCTGGCCTATAATACAATTTTATATATAGTGGTCCAGGTAGGTTTCATGGAGAAGATAACGCATAAGCAAAGGTTTGTTTTGTTTTGTTTTTAGGTTATTGCTACAGTGTGTGTGTACTTGCCAGAGAGGCAGAGATAGACAGTGAGAGGGAATGTGAGAAATCACTTCCTAGAGCGGATGGCCATACTGCAGTTCCTCCTCATCCATTCTCCTCCTGAGATTTGGGGCAAGCAGGCACAAACTCACAGTGTGAGTTTCAAGCTGCTGGGTCCAGGACTTGAACTGTGGTTGGCCATGTGGGAGTCCAGCACCTTAACCACCATGCCACCTGCTAGCCCAATAAGCACAGATTCCAAGGGAACAACATTCCAGGCAGAAGGATCAGCTACTGCAAAAGTCTTAAGGAAGGACCATGCCTATTGGGTAAGGGGAACAGCATGGAAGCCAGTGTAGCTGGAGCCAAGAGAGCAAGGGGGGGAAGGAATAGGAGATGAGGTGAAAGAAATAACTACAGGGACCAGCAGGTGGCGTGGTAGTAAGGCACGAGATACTCCCACATGGCTGATGGTGGTTCGAATTCCAGATTTGGTGGCTTGATTTTCCACTTTCCCTCTTTTTTTTTTTTTTTGAGAGGTTTTCGCTATAGGGTGTGTGCGCTCGCCAGACAGACAGTGACAGAGAGACAGAAAGCAAGAAATCACCCCCCAGAGGGGATGATCACACCACAATCCCTTCTCCTCCATTCTCCTCTCAGGATCTTGGGCACGCACGCACATGTGCCCAGCGTGAGTTTTAAGTCACCGGGTCCAGGACGCAAACCACGGTCAACTATGAGGGAGCCCAGCCACATAGCCATTATGCTAACTGCTGGTACCCCCCACTTTCCCTCTTATCTCTCTTTCTCCCTGTCTCTCTCTGGTCAAATTAAAATAAGTGAATGAATAAATAAAATTGAATAAATGATTCTTTTTTTTAAAAAAAAAAAAAAGAAAAGAAAAGAAAGAATGAACTACAGCCAGGACATGCATGGTCTAAAAGTCTACAAACAGAGATTAAATGAAATATTCATATCAAGTGCTTAGAACAATACATGGTACATAGTAAACGTTTAATAAATGGTATTTACATGTTCCTTCTGGACCTTAAGCAGAGCTATAAGGAAGGTCAGGATACAGTGACTGCAGCACCTTTTATGTACTTTGGTGGGGTTAGAGAGTCCCTTAACATTTCCCAAAGTACAAAAATCAAATAGATCAAAGGCCTGGGTGATTCCCAGCAGCAGAGATGGTTAATTCTCTGCAGGTGCTCAGAAAACGGAACTCACAGAGGCATGCAAAGTCAACATGGCATCAATAAGAGATGGGCAGAGTCGGGTGTGGAGCGGGGTGGGCTTGGCTAGAGGCTGCAACCCACAGAAGAGTTGTTACCAACATAAGAGAAAACGCAGTGGAGCATGGCCGCGTCACCTCCAGCCGTTGAAACCCATTCTAACGTCAGTGAGACCGCAAAGTCATGGTAATCATGACTACAAACTGCCGGGGAGCAAGCCAGGGAGCCCGGCAACATGAACGCACTTGTACGAGGGGAAAACAAATTAAGAGATTCAGGCACGACTATCCCCTTTCCTCGCGGAGGCTCTTTAATCTTTAATCTCTCTCTCCTGACACCAGGCACTGATCTTGCCCCAACAAGACAAGGGACGACTTCTAAGAAGATAACTCTTGCTTGGTGAAGGAGTTCTAAGGAGATGAGTGCCACGTGCCCGCCTGGGAGAAGGCCGCGTTCTCTCGGCCATCCTGCCTCACGCTGGGCAGGGCAAGGCTAAGCCACAGAGCTGACCTCTGCAGCCTCCCCACTGAAGGGGCGGCAGGGCCCTGGGCCGTGGACAGGAGCGAGGCCTCTCTGGGACCTGGAGGCAGGCAAGAATGTAATTAAGGCTGGATGAAGATACCCAAGCTGGGCTTTAAACTGCTTCCAATTGTGCCAACTTCTTCTGGCACCTTCCCTAGAGAACGCGGAGCCGGGCACTGTCTGATGGAAATCTGGAAGTGGGCATCTTCTGTGGCCTCACTTATGCCAGGTTGGCAAAGAACTTGGAAGCCCTTGGTCTCCATGACCCCGATTTAACCTATGTAATAGGGAGCGGTTTCATCTGAGTCAGAAGGAAAAGAGGGACTCAGTTTATATGCTCTTCAGCTCGACGGTCGATTTACAGTTACAGCCATCATTAAAATCGATCTCAGAAACCTTGTGTTTTCATCCCACTCCTCAAATGATTGTCTGTCTGCCTTTACCGTGTCACAATCACGCATATTCGCTTTGGGAGTTCTTAACTGCTGCATTTTCACTTATTTATTCAGTCATTAAGTATCAACTGCGTGCCAGAAACGGAGCCATTCTGGGAGAAATACCAATGGATGAGACGATAGAAACACCTATTTTCATGACATTTACATTTGTGGTGGGTGGGGGGACAGGCAATAAACAAACAGACGAACACATAAATAGCACCAGCGAGTGCAGGGCGCTGACGTAAGTGAGAGCGTGGGTGCTAGACAGTGCCTGAGTGCAGGACGGCGTTAGGCGGGGTGGTTGAGGGCAGCCTCTTTAGGACAAGACCATCCGAGCTGCCATCTGCCTGTTGAGAAGAAGCCAGTCATGCAACCTGGGCAAAGAAGGATGGGCGAGGGCAAAGATGGGAGCCGGCATCCAGGGCGTTTGGCTTCCCGTTTCCCATTCTGCACACAAACGCTCCGACTACAGGAGTCAGACACCTCCACGGGGGAGGGCAGGGACGCAGGTGGGTCCTCTGCACCCCCCACACCTCGCAAAGAAAAGGCAGGGCTGTGCAAACTGCACTTGTGCCCTGTGCTGCCACCTCTCCCTATGAAGGGTAACTGGCAGAGGGGCCCGCGTGAGTGAGCCAGGACGTCCAAATCCCAGCACTGTTTCACACATCATCATTTCAAGTCACCAACTGACAGGATTTAGCACTCTGTGTCTGGCAGCAACCAGCAGCGAAGCAGAGAGAATTCCACTGGATTATCCAAAGCATCTGACCCGCAAATGAGGAGTGAGGAGAACATTTTTAAAAAACAACTCCTGAATGGTTCAGTGAGCCAATTCGACATCGAACAGACACACACAAACAACCCGCCGCCTCTGAGGCAAAAGGTCAATTTCTTGTGCTTGTCCTGGATCTTCAGAATCCAAGTTCTTGATCTGAGCTCAGTCTCTTATTTCCCTAGCCAAAGGGGTGGATGTGAAGCAGACAGAGGCCAGATGGGGTGCTTTGGGGCAAGACTGCATTGTCTGCACCCAGACAGCACTACCGCTGCAGGAGGTGAGAGCAGGGTCCGTGGGAGAGGGCGAGGCAGCGGTCAGAGTGCAGAGCACGCCCTCTAGAGGGAGCTTTCACAGACAGGCTTTACAGCCAAAGCCGCTGATATTCACAGCAGATCTTTATCTTCAATGAGTTTATCACAGATTCCAGGTGTGGGATGAGGAGTCAGCATGAAAGAAAGATGCAAATTTTTTTTTTTTGGAGAGGTTTTTGCTATAGAGCACGTAGACAGAGTGAGACAGAGAGACAGAAAGTGAGAAATCACCCCCCAGGGGGGATGGCCATGCCGCAATCCCTTCTCCTCCATTCTCCTCTCAGGATCTTGGGCACGCACTCACACGTGCCTGGCGTGAGTTTAAGCCACCGGGTCTGGGACTTGAATCGCGGTCGACTTTGTGGGAGACCAGCAACATAGCCATTATGCTAACTGCTGGTCCCTAGATGCAAATTTCTATCCTACCCGCAGTGAGTAGGGGCCAGCAAGTTCACAGAGGTTAAAGCACTGGATCCCACATGGCCAAGAGTATGGTTTGAGTTCTGGACCTGGCGGCCTGAAAATCACACCGGGTGTACGTGTGTGTGCCCAAAATCACGAGAGGAGACTGGAGAAGAGACTGCACTGTGGCCATCGCCACGGAGTAGGAGGGATTTCTCACTCTGGTGAGCATACACACCCTGTAGCAAAACTAAAAAAAGAAAAATAAGTGGGTAATGGGTCAGCCCATAGCCTAGTAGTTCAGGGAGCCAGATCTCACATGACTGATTGTGGTTCAAATCTTGGCTCTGGCAGCTTGAAAAACACAGCGGACATGGGTGTGGGCATGCCCCAAATCTTGACAGGTTGGAGAAACAGAGAGAGGACTGAGGCATGACCATACTCCATTGGGGGAGGGCCTTCTCCCTCATGTTCTCTCTGGTGGGTATGCACGCCCTCTGGTAACTAAAAATATAATAGGTAGATAATACTGAATTGCCCATGCCTTGGGTTTCTGAACTTTCTATAATAATTCTCCTCATCAAGTCTGGAGACCCTTCCGCCCCATCCTTCTCTCATCCAACCCTTCTTACACAGCTGTGAGGTGAGATTTACTAGATGAAATGCATTTGTAAAATCTGTTTTGTTCATTGGAACATGTTTATCAAGAAAGAAAGAAAACAAGCTGTCCCTTCTCACTATTTACTTTTTGGGGACGGCCTTCTGGGATTTGGAAATGGATAAACAGATGGACTTCATGGAAGAAACCAGGCAGAACGCCAGGGTGTGTATATATGTATTTAGTCTCAGTGTATATGTGGCAAACAGTCTTCATCCAAACAGCTGTGCTGGTTTTGGAGGGAAGAGAGGGGACACAATCCTCTGAACGAGAGGACTCATTGCTCCTCGGTGTACCTCCCTGGTGGAGCCGTGGGCTACAGGGTCCCAGTCAGGTTCTGGAGTTCTGACCCCAGACACTTTACCGACTTCATTTTCTACCCTGGCTGTGGTATTAGAGTTGTGCTTATTATCTGTACCGGGCTCGTGTGTCACGTACAAGGGACTAGAGGTGCCGAGTGTGTGCACCGTCCAGTGATGAAGGAGCCTGGAGCACTTTCCAGCTATTCCAATGGCCCGTGTTGAGGGGGTGCCGGAGGAGTAAGGTCCTGTGTTCCGTGTGTGTGTGTGTTCCCATGTAGAAGTTGTGAAAGGCCTCAAATACACTATTTTCTAGGCCACGGGAAAAGTATAATTGTCAGAGGGAACAGGACACAGTGCTCACTCACACGCCAGCACGCTCCTGCTGGAAGGAAATTTGGAAGGACCTGGAGAAGCGGTTTCCCTAATTTTTGCCACCTTCTCTAATATAAGTCCCTACTGCAGTAAGTGCGCATGGAGGAAGCAACTCTTCCATGATTCAATATACTTCAATTCCCAGGTTTGAAGCAACTTTCTTACACTACAGGATTTTTTAGTGGGAAAAAAATTATTCATTTATTTCACAGACTAGGATTCCTATTCCTTCCTTCCTTCCTGGAACAATTCCTTTAAAGGACCATGAAAAAAAAAAAAAAGAGATGATACTGCTTAAACAGGGAACCAGTGCCAACTAGAGCCAAAAGAACAAAATAAAAAAAGAGGAAAAAAAAAAAAAAACAGCCCCCTGAGACAGAGCAGACTGTATTCATCAGGCTCAGGTAGCTCAAAGACAAGAACGTTAAATAATTAGACTCCAACAGACCAATGTGCTGTAGGTAATGGGACCTCATAAAGCCAGAACAAAAGCCCCATTTCTGACAAAGCTCCTGCAGACCTTTCTACTACAGTGAGCAACCAGCAATAGGATGCTGCCCGGGAAATGAAAGGGCTCCATCGTTCCTGCTCAGTGAGCGGAGCCCAGGAGGAGTGTTCCAGGGCGCTCTCACAAACACTCTTTAATAATACCATCCAGAGCCTTTGATTCAGGGAACATGCTGAAGAATAAACAGCCTATTAATCTGAGTTTTCTGGTGTGCCTGAGTATACAAAGCAGCAATGAACTAACCCCCTGGCTCTTCCAAACATCCCGACTGCACACCATCCACGGTTCCCCTGCACGGCACGGCTCCTCCTTTTCTACCACGGCATGCCATTTGTCCCTGGAAAAGCTTCAGGGTTTGGGGGTCCTGATGGTTTCATCTAAGGATGCCCAGGCCAAACCCAGGGTGCAAAGAACTGGAAACAGCGTAGCCTTGTTTGGCCATAAGACGGCGCAGCCATGTGACCGGACTCCAATGAGAGCTGTGCGGTGGTGTGACTGGGTGAGCAGACAAAGTCATCAGTCTGCCTCCTTCCGAGCCAAGTTGACAGCCACAGGCCTGGGAAAGGAAGGCCCCATTTCAATTGCTTCCTAGTCTTGGTTACCTTGGTGGCAGGAAGGGCTCCTGCATGGGTGGGCTTTGGGTGCTATTCTGAGCAAACATTCCTGGGCGCTTTGCCTAAGTAAAAATGACCAAGTCAAGTCCCTGAGTTCTCCAGGAGGAAAGCAGGGAGAAGTGGTTGTCTCACCCACAGGCCTTTTCATGAGCTTTTTTAAAAAACAACCAGGTGTGGCTTTTGTGATAACAACCATGTGATGAAGCATCAGGTTCTCTTCCCTACCCCCAAAGAAATCACAGATAAAGAAGCTGACAGTATGCGCTCAAAGTAATAAACTAAGACTTCAATTGTGAAAACAGTGTAATTGAGGATAAGATCATAGGCTCCAATCTGCCATGGGGGCCAGGTGGCTTCCCTGTGTTCTACGGTCACTGACCTCAGGCAAGGTGTTTAATCATAGAAGAAACTGGTGTGACAGGTAGACAGATCAGCACCACTGCTAGCCAGCTCTCTCTCCAAGCACAGCTCTCTCTGACTCCAAATGTATATATATAAAGGACAACACGGTTAGTGGAAATGTCCTTAATAAAACAATTTCAAAGAAATGTTTGACTTAAAAAAAAATTCTGAAGTCTTCTGATCCTATTTTCAGGGAACCAGTTTGAGGAGTTTAGCCTCGAACCGGAGAAGGGCACCCGTCTCATGCAAGCTCACGTGCTTGATGCGATGGGCTCTGAGATGACGTAGAGCACAGCGACTACCAGCACGCGCTTTGCGGTCAGAGCCAGAGCGAGCTGCTCTTCTGCCCCGTGTTAGATGTGTGAGCTTAGGCACAACACGTGCAATCAGTGAGCGCCAACTTCCTCATCTGCAAGACGGAAGTACCCTGTGGGAGTATCGTGAGGCTTATATGACATACCGAAACGTTTAGTGCGATGCCTGGGACGCAGGAAAAGCGCAGCAAGTGATAGCTCTACTTACTACTACTTGAATCGCCTAAACATGGGCTCAGGAACCAAGCGTGGTTCTGCTTGGGACTAATCAGTGTGGGCACGGGAATTACTTGAAATGCAAGTTTCTTCATTCTTTATCAAGCTGCGTTAAGAAGGTTCCTAGGTAGATATTCCCTCAGTACACTGGAAACAAGAATTTGGTTTCCATGGGATTACTGATGAAAGGGCAATGAGAAAACAAACTCTGGTGTTCTGGGGACCTCATTTTTGGCTTGGGAACTGCAGATTGACCTGGAGTATTCCCACTCCAGATTCTG
>NW_006160074.1:3595092-3608561 GCF_000334495.1 Tupaia belangeri chinensis | reverse complement strand
TTCAGCAGATCAATCCTGCCTCTTCCAGGCTCCCACCTGTTGAGACAAACAGATGTAACGTGAACACAAGAGGGGCCTGCAAGCACAGATCTGGTATCAGACCGCCTTTCTTGCAGCATTCCTGGGGTCATAAAATGACAAACATTCCAACAGGCTGAAGCTAACCCTTCCTGCCCTACCACTGAGACTTTATGAAACTGCTTCTGGTGATCAGAGCCATTGCTACCTCGCCCTAAGGCTGCTGAGGTGGACTTCATTAATATTGATGAGCTGCAGCTCGTTAACCTCGTTTGATGTTTATTTACAACCATTCTTCTCATATGCTAATGAGTGACACTGGGCTCTTCAGATAAAAAGAAGGGAACTGGACCCCCTCGGCCAGCATCTCCTTGGCAAACTCCTGTCCCTTGAAACAGAAGTTCGCACAGAGGGAATGAAGCCAAAGGGAGGGAATGCAGCAGAGGGGACAAAATGATGTGAAAAGAATGTCTGCAATGTAAAGGGGGAGTGAGAGAAGCCCAGCTGCTGCGGCCATGACCAAGGCCATGGTATGACTGAGGTTTGGCTACACCCACCCAGTGGGTAACAGAGAGAAGCTGAGGGGCAGGACTCTAAGGAACTATCAAAAGGACGGCACGTTAGATTTTGAAACTGGAGGGTGAGAGGAGATAAAAGGGGCCATGCCATGGGTGACAATGGTGTCAGTGAACTTAAAGGGCCCTCTAGGGTTCAGCCTATTTTCTTCTATGATCTTTAGAAATCAATAGGCAGGGAATTGATGTAAATTTCAGTAAGGCAGTTAAATGCCTATAGAAACTTATCAAATGTTTGGCTGGGAGGAGTACTCACTGTTCCAAGCATCACTGTGACATGGGTAAGCAGAGAGAGAGAATCACTGTTTCTCTTTCCTCCAAGTAATGATATGTATATCAAAGAATATGATGATCAAGCAAGAGAGTCAGAGACCAGGGGGAAAGTACATTGTTTAACATGATCACCCTGGGGACCAGCAGTCGGCGTAGTGGCTATGTCTCTGAACTCCCATGTTGTCGACCGCAGTTTGAGTCCCGGACCCAGTGGCTTGAATTCACTCCGGGTGCACGTGCATGCATGCGTGCCCAAGATCCCGAGAGGAGAATGGAGGAGAAGGGATTGGGGTGTGGCCATCCCCCCTGGGGGGTGATTTCTTGCTTTCTGTCTCTGTCTGTCTCTGTCTTCCTGGCGAGCGCACCCACCCTATACCAAAAACTCCACACACACCCCCCCAAAAAAACCCATGATCACTCTGCTGTCTCAAGCCTGCAAAGCCAAACGGAACACAGACCTCTTCCAAATGTCACAGCACATAGCAAGTCAAGTCTAGGTCATCTCATCCATTCTCGGCATATGAAATGACTGAGACATGTAAGGGGACGAAGGGAAAATACTTTGCTATATCCATTTATTAATACCAGTAGCAATAGCAAACTTAGACTTTCTTAAATACTTAAATGTCAATTCCCACCAATTTTCTTGTCTTCAATGGTAACCGCTTTAAGGTACTATTTGGATAATTATTCCCTTCCTGCCTCCAGGCCCACCCCCTCTCCTTTCTCTCAATCTGGCTTTTTCTGTGAAGTACTTTGAAGATCATTCTTAGCCTTGATGTGCCTTTCTTTAACGTAAGGAGGCAGGAGAAAAAAGAAACCTCTTACCTTAAAGATTTAACCACATTTTATTTAAGTACAAAGTATTAGTTCTAAAGGGTAGAGTTTACGTTTGAGTTGTTTGTCTGAAATCATTACCCCTTAGGGTACAAATTTCATCTTTCAAGTTTTCTATGAACCTCGTTCCTCTCAGACTAAAAGAATAATCAATAACCATCGGTATTCCAGCCAACAGTCCGCAGCTTGCCTGTGCTTAGGGACAGACGTGTCTGGGACAGTAACTGAGAGCTACGGGTTTGTTCTAGACTACAGCAGCGTTTCTCAGTACCCGCCACGCCTCACCCAAACCTTTTAGATACTTTCCCCTCTAGTTTCCCACCTCTCAGTAATATTATATTATATCATATAGTATAATACTATAGTTATACATATAGATCTTTTTCCTTTTGTTATTTTTGTAGCAGAGAACCACAGACCATTGTAATATCTACTTTTTTCCTTTTTTTTTTTTTGCCTCCCAATGAACTACTTTTTGCCCCCCTGAGAAACAATGATGTTTCAAGAATGCGTGTTCTAGAGGCTTTTTAGAAAACTATATAATCTGATTAATGTGTTCCAGAATTGAATCTAATATTCTCCTAAAGCGAACCATCAAACACAATTACATTTCTGTTCTGATTTTTAGAAAAAGAAAAAAAGAAAGTAAAAAGGACATCTTTGTGCCTATCTACTTAGTAATAGTTCTTCCAAAGAGATCAAAAATCCCCCCCCCCCTTTTTTTAATACACTGGACCTGATCTATGCACAGAATAAATGGCTTACTTTCTGCCAGTGGATTCGCTTTATACAATAGTCCTATTTGAGTGCTGAAGAGGTAATAGATTGCCAGGCCCCTAAGGGACCCCCAGATAGTTCACTCTCCTGAAAGTCAACAATTTGTTCCCTTGTAAGAGCAGAATTAAGTTCATTATCTCATTAAATTTCTCCCAGACTCCAGAGGAAGACAGTGACGGGTACTGCTAGTCCCTTTTACAGCAGAGAAATGATGGCACTGAGAGATTAGGTAGTTTAATCTGGGTCACAGGGACTGTTTCTTCATATAAATAGTCATATCTATCATGCATGGCCACTCGGAGGGCTTCTAGACCTCATGTCTCCCACTTCTTTAGGATCATGATACTCTGCTAGGGAAACGTTTATAAAGGCTGTTCTGCCTCTGCCAACCCTTTCTCTTCACCTGACAGGAGAAAAGCAAAAGAAGGTGCTAACAGAGCTTCTGGAAAGTAACCCGTGGAGGGAGGGTGAGAGAAGCCAGGCTCCCGTCCCCAGCAAGTGGCTTCCTGTGGTAGTGTGGAACACTGTGCAGGGAGGTATGCGAGGTGCCTACTTAAGAAGAGTGTCGCTGTCTTCACAGGGGTCAGATGCGAGACCATAAACTGTGATGTGCTCCTTAGAAGATGCAAAGACCCAAACCGAGACCTCCCACAAATGGTTGTCAAGTAACACGAGAAGTTCATACTCTATTTAGCAGTCATGGAAATGGACACATCTTACTATCCACACTGAAACTCATCATAAGTGAGTAGGAGTTAGAGTTGACAGCCACATAAAACATTATCTATAAGGACTCTAATCTGCATGTTACTCACAGGCTCTTCTAATTCTCCTCACTAAGTGCTACCCTTCAGGAGGAATAAAATACCATATATTTTTTCTAAAAAGTTACTTCAAGATAACTTGTCATCTCATATCTTCAAGGTGGTCTGCACTTAATCCATTCCTCCTAATGAGAACCTATTCTATTAAAAAAATCTTCAGGGATAGGTATTCAGCAATATTATTTAGGAACACCCTGTTTGGGTAACCTTCTCTCTAGTTCGTCATCACGTTTGACTTAGGTCCTTCAGGGTGTGATGGAAGTTTCTTTCCTTTTTTTAGGTTTTTGCCATAGGGCACGAGACAGAGATAGTGGGAGGGAAAGTGAGACATCATCTCCCCCACCCTCTGTGGGGATGGCCATGCTGCTATCCCTTCTCCTCCATTCTCCTTCTTGGAATCTGGGTGGGTGCACACACGCCCACGTGCCCCAGGTGATTTTTCAAGCTGCCAGGTCCAGGACTCAAACCACAATCAAACACGTGAGAGTCCAGAGCCTTAACCATCATGCCACCTGCTGGTCCCAGTTCATTTCCTTTTTTGAGAGAGAGATTTTTTTAAAAAAGAATTATTTTATTTAACTTTATTTATTTTATTTTGACCAGAGAGGGACAGAGCAAAGGGGAGGAGTGAGTAAGCAAACCTCTAGGTCTGGGACTCAAACTACGGTTGGCCGTGTGGGAGTCCAGACCCTTAACCACCACACCACCTGCTGGCCCCTATAGAGGGTTTTTTTTTTTGCTGCAGGACATGTGTACTTGCCAGAGACAGAGGGACAGAAAGTGAGAATCACCCCCTGAGGGTGGGCGGCCATGATGCAATCCCTTTTCCTCCATTCTCCTCTCAGGATTTTGGGCACGGACATGCCCAGCTGCTAGTTTTAAGCTGCCAGGTTCGGGACTCAAACTGCAGTCAACTGCGTGGGAGTCCAGCAACATAACCATTACACATCTCAGGTCCCTTCATTTCCTTTTTAAGAGCTGGAGACAAGCTTATAATGTGTTAAAGGCTTTAGCTTTAACTCAGAAGACCAAGATCCAAGTCTAGCCACAGTGGTGCAGGTGGGAGAGTGCCAGTGAAAAATGCTGGGCCATGTAGGAGGCCCAGGTTTGAAAATGCCGGGTGCACGCATGCCTGTGATCCTGGCTGGCTGCAAGATAGGGAAAGGACGGTGACACCCTGCTGAGGGTGTCTTCCTCTGTCTTTCTTTCTTTCTCATGAAATAAAGAAATAAAATAAAACTTAAAAGTTGCCCAGAGCCAAAAGATATACTCCAGAAAGATCAAATTAAACACATAAAGAGACATATCGAAGTACAGTCATCCCTGAGTATCTGTCCCTAGTATCCAAGGGCTACTCAAATTCCAACATTGCTCTAGTCCTTTATAGAAAAGGTGCAGTATTCACATATAAGCTACGCATGTTCTCTCATATATTTTAAATCAGTATTCACATATAAGCTACGCATGTTCTCTCGTATATTTTAAATCATTTCTATACTACTTAGAATACTTAATATAATGTAAATTCTGTGTAAATAGTTGTGCTGTGTTTTTAAGATTTGTATTTTTTTTTTCAAGTTCTGCTATTGGGAGGGTGCACTTGCCAGAGAGGAGAGAGAGAGTGTGAGAGAGAACTAGAGAGAGAAAAAGTGGAAAATAACCCCCCCAGGGGGATATTTTCAAACCACAGTCCGTTTTCCAACATTCTCTTCTTGAGATTTTAGAGATGCATGGTCACATGCCCTATGTGTTTTTCAAGCCGCAGGGCTCAGACTTTGAATCATGCAGCTAGCCATGTGGGATCCAGCTGCCTAAAACTCCACGCCAATTGCTGGCCCCCCAAATTTGTATTATTTTTGTTCATCTATTTATTTAAATTATTTTATTTATCTTTATTTATTTATTTTAATTTGACTGGAGAGGTGCAGAGAGAGAGAGAGAGAGAGAGAGAGAGGAAGTGAGAAAGCAAGCCGCCAGGTCCAGGACTCGAACTATGGTCGGCCATGAGGGAGTCCAACGCCCTTAACCACCACGCCACTTGCTGGTCCTTTATTTATTTATTTTGAAGCTATTTTTGATCCACAGTTTGTTGAATCTGTGGGTGTAGAACCCATGGATATGAAGGGCCAATTGTGTGTACACATAGCTCAATTAGCTTCTCATACAGAAATGTTATGTCAGTGGCTTTGTTTGCTATAAACAAAATAAATCTGAGGGCAAATAAATAAATAAACGAATAAATAATGCTTCGTGTCTTGCCTCAAAGGAAGTGAAACTGGGCCAGCTCTGTAATGCAGTAGTTAAAGGCTGTGCAGCGGAATCTAGATTCCACACGACCCATATGGGTTTGAGTCCCTTCCCTGCTGGCTTGGAAAACATGCCAGGCATGTGCGCACGCATCCTATGGGATGGGGAAATGGAGGGAAACGTTTTGTGGCTTGGCCAGGCCCCACTGGGGAGTGTTTTCTTTCCTCTCTCTCTGTTGTACACACACATGCCCTCTGGCATAAAAAAATAATTAAAAAATAAAGAAAGAAAATGAAACTAATAAAATATTCTGGACTGAAACAGAAAATAGAAGACATAAGGTACAGAAATCTAAAAGGTGACTCAAGTTACAAAAGAGGGATTTTAGTGAAATCCCACTGGATGCTATAAAACAGGAAGAAATCGCAGAGGGTTGTACTCATCTGTAAAGTCTCGGACATCAGAGCAAGAGAATGAAACTGAAAACACAGCTTGGAATAGGTAAGGAGAGAAAGAAAACCCCACCAAAAAGCTCATTCACACTGGCTGCAGCAAATGTCAACGAATGGAGAGAGCAGTGAGGGGAGAGGAGTGTCGCCGGGCTCCAACACTGACTTGTTAATTTCAGCAGCACTTTGTTCTACCAACCCAACAGTTACAGAAACAATCCTAAACTCAGGAAAAGGCTAATCTTTTTTCACTGGCGAGTGACCAAAGAAAACACTTTCTCCAATGAGCAGTATGATAAGACAGTAAAAGAAAGATTGTACTTATCAAATGTTTTTATCTGAATTGCTGAAAACATTTGCCAGTATTATAACCAGTTTCCACTTCCCCTTTACCACCTTCCCCACAGCTTCGGAAGGAAAAGAAAGCTTTTCATAGGAAGGATGAGTCTCCTCCGCATATCGGTGTAAGCCTGATTACAACTTGAGGAAAAGAACTTTCCAGAGAGGGTGTGGGTGAGGGCCACTAGGAGTTTGCAGGGTGCCAGATCCTCTAAGCACACTGGTAAAGGTTTTTGTTCACCACTTCAAAGGCAGTGCGGCAAAGATCCTCACTGCCAAGAAGAGCATTTCTTCATTTAGGCTAGAACCAAAGAAGAAAAGTCAGAAGGAAGAGTAAGGAGCACTTTCTCTTCCCAGTGTAAGTAGGAAACAGAGCCACAGAGGCACTGATCTATTTTTCTAAAAGTAGCATCATTACTCTGTTTTATGCTCAGTGAGCAGTTGTATGCAGAATGAAGTGTTTTAGATAAATAATTCACTCAAAGTTACAAAGTATGTCTGTGACAAAGAGGGTTACAGAATCCAAGAGTCAACTTCAAGCAGTGATAGACCTAGGTTTTCAGAAGAGCTTTATAGGTGTGAATCAGAAACCTGAATACTTTGTTGTTGTTTTTAAAGAATTATTTTACTTTTTCACTTTTATTTATTTATTTTAATTTGGCCAGAGAGAGATAGAGAGAGAGAGAGGGAAAGCGAGAAAGCAAGTCGCCAGGTCTAGGACGCGAACCTTGGTTGATCATGTGGGAGTCCAGTGCCCTTAACCACAACACCACCTGCAGGCCCTATTGTTATTTTTTAAAAATGAATTATTTTACTTAACTTTACTTATTTATTTACTTAATTTGACCAGAGAGTGACAGAGTGAAAGAAAGAGAGAGAGAGAGAGAGAGGGAAAGTGAGAAAGCAAGCCACCCAGGTCTGGGACTCGAACCATGGTCAGCCATGTGGGAGTCCACAGTGCTGTTAACCAACACCAACACACCACCTGCCAAGCCCTGTTGTTGTTTTTATAATTGGGAACAGAAATAGGTAGGAAAACCTATTAGTTCAATGGCTTATCACAAAACTGTGGTCCAATTTCAAGGGCATAGATATAAAAAACAACATTTTTTATTTTTTGCTATTGGACATGTGCGCTTGCAGAGAGACAGAAAGAGACAGAGGGAAGGTGAGAAATCATCCCACAGGGGGCATGGCCATGCTGCAATCCCTTCTCCATTTTCTTCCTGAGATTTTGGGCATGCGCATGTGCTTGGTGTAAGCTTCAAGCTGCCAGGTCTGAGACTTGAGCAGTGGCCGGCCATGTGGTGGGTGAGCTCAGTGCCTTAACCACCATGCCACCTGCTGGCCCCAATATAAAAAGATAAGCTTACAGTCAGAGGTTTAAGTAACAGGCACCACAATTTTACACAGAACACATAATTAGGTACTATCATGTTATATTCCTGATTATATTACAGACCTACACAGTCAGGCAGTGAAAGTGAGGAGCATGTTACAGATAGGAATATGGGCCAGCATGTGGTTTGAAGGGTGAGGTGTTTGAATCCCACATGGCTGACTGCTCAGAGTCCTGGACCCATTATATTGAAAACACCACCAGGTGTTTCCCATGTATGCCCCAAATGCTAAGAGGAGAGTGAAGGAGAAGGGATTGTGGCATGGCCAACCCTCCAGTGGGTGATTTCTCTCTTTCTCTCTCCCTCTTCCCCCTCCCACCAACAAGTGCATGTGCCCTATAGCAAAAACTATAAATAAATAAATAAATAAAAGCATTTCTTTATAAAAAAATAAAAGTTTAAAGACTATGGGCCAGCTGGTGGTGTGGTGGTTAAGGCCTGGATCTCGCAGGTGGATCCCACATGGCCAGTTGTGTGGCTTGAAAAACATGACAGGCACATGCATGTGCAAGAGGAGATGGAGGTGAAGGGATTGTGGCATGGCCATTCCTCCGGGAGATGCTTTCTCCCTCTCTGACAAAATAAGAGAAAAAAAAAAAGTTTAAAGAACGCAGGGCCAGATGATGGCATGGAGGTTAAGGTGGCTGGATCCCATATGGCTGGCTGCATGGCCTGAGTCCTGGACCTGGAGTCCTGGAAAATACGCAGGGCACGTATGCGTGCATGCTCACAATCCCACAAGAGGGAGAAATGGAGAAGAGATTGCAGCATGACAATCCCCCACGGAGGGAAGTTTTCTCAATCGCCACTCCCCCACCCCCATCTTTCTCCAGTGAGTGCATGTGCCCTCTGGCAAATCAAAAAAATAAAAAGTTTAAATATGGTTTAAACAAGCAAACCAATCATTTCCTTTGTTCTACATTCCAAGTGGTAGGTGCTTTCCCGGGCCTCTGGCACGGCATCTGAAGGCCCTCTCTACACAGGGTAAAGAACTTTCTCCCCAAAGTCAAATGCTGGGCATTGAAGAAGCTCCCTGTTCAAGGATGTCTAGGAGGGGCCAAAAGGGCTACAGTCAAGTACTAAATCCTGTGAACAGAGGATCTGAAACGTCCAATTTGCTCTGGCTTAAAGTAGATGCTTTTTATAAAAAGAAACTAAGAGGCTAATTCCTCTGCTTTTGAAATTTGCAACCATTTTTATAGTAATTTTTTTTTCCGGCTTCGGTCTTAATATTGCAGAAATAGCTTAGAATGATATAATTGAGAAGGGATTTTAAAAAAACATGCTTATTCATTTTTGTGAGAAAATCAGGTTGTATATCACCAACTAGTCAGTAACCATTTGAATGAGTACATTCTATAAATAAATGCATAAGTCATGATAAAAACAATCCGAATAAAAAGAGTCTCTATGAGTCTATGAAACCAAAGTTTAAAACAAAATTTTCTACTGCTTGAGAAAAATCTAGTCAATCTGAATGTGACCTTGACTTGTCATGTCAAGGCGCCCAAGTAATGTTTGTACCTCTTGACACAGACTCGTGGCTCCAGGCAAGACAGCAATTACATTTCTGTTAAAAATCAGTTACCTGTTCATTTATATGAGGTACTAAGAAAAGGCAAATTTGTAGAGACAGAAAGTAAAATAGAGGTTACCAGGGCCTAGGTAGGAGGGGTGAAGAACGAGGAGTTACTGTTCAGTGGGTACAGAGTTTCAGTTTTGGATGATCAAAAAGTTCTGGAAATGGGTGGCCCTAACTAGCCAATAGCATGGATGTACTTAATACTGAACGATATACTTAGAAATTATTAAAGTGGTAAATTTTATGTTATTCAAATTATTTAATAATTTAAAAAAAAAGTCCAGAAACCAAGTTCTTTAATCATTTCTACATGAGATAATGTGGCAGTTTCCCAAATTTGTCTATTCACCAGGATCATGGGGTAGGGGCTGTCCTTATTATGGTTCTAGATTCTCTGGCTGCACTCCAGACGGGCTATTTGTTTTCTTGTTAGTCTGGCCCTTTTATGTGTCTCTCTGTAAGTAACAGGAAATAGGGTATCCTTAGTTATAATATAGATTTTAGGTTAACCAAGGGTCAAAATGAAAACAGCTAGGATTCTGTCTAATCTATAATTACTCTAAACCGAAGCTACAAAGATGCAAAAGATTTCAGTTTGCAATGGTACCCTTGAAGTCCCTACAACTACTGCTTCTCTCTTCTTTTTCTTTTTTAAAAATAATTTTTTTTTTTTTTTTTGCTATAGGTTATGTATACTCCTCCGGGGGGTTTGGCCACGCTGCAATCCCTTCTCCTCCATTCTCCTTTCAGGATTTTACGCATGCACGCACAAATGCCCAGAGTGATTTTCGAACCTCTAGGTCTGGGACTTGAACCGTGGACTGCCATATGGGAGTCCAGTACTCTACTCATTCACTATGCCACCTGCTGGTCTCACTACTGCTCTTCTATTGTGTTATTCCTCTTTTTCCAGGACATTCCTCCTTGGAATCTGCTCTGCAATGACGAAACAGGCCAATCATAACATCCTTGGAAAGGGCTAGGAATCTGTACTTGTTAGAAGTGATATCAGTCTTCATTTTTGGCTCAAGGAAGATATGGGAATTTTGTATAAAGCAGGTGGTGAAAGGTGCTGGAACACCCAAGAACATTAAAATTAGAAAAGTAAAATTCTGCATGGCTCCAAGATTAGTAAGGTAGAGATTTTCTTTCAGTTAGATGCCAAAACATATATTACATCAACCTGGCAGGACTGCTTATAATGATCTGTAAGCTTCAATAGAGCAAGTATCATTTACGGCTTTGAAGGGAGACAAAAAAGAGTGTTTCAAATCTCTCAAACAATTTACTGCTCCAGTATTTCTAATAATCATGTGAGCAGTTCTCCTTTTGACCAGGGAGCAACGGAAGAAGACAACCTGTTGAAACTGGAGTTGTACAAGAGAAGAAAGCTTGCAAATGTAATAGTGGGACTGAATCAAGCTCACCCCCACATCCTCTGAACGACTGGCCAGCTCAGTCCTCCTTCATCCCCCTCGGTGGTTTTTAAATGTTGCAAAAGTTTCTTTAGGTGGAACTAAACAATCATGGGAAAGTTCTTTCAGGAAAAAGATGCAATGATTACTACAGTTCTCTTGATCATGCCATTGCTAAGACAGTTCCCTTCAGAAACGTACTTCTCGAGGACCAGCAGGTGGCATGGTGGTTAAGGCACTGCACTCCCACATGCCGACAGCAATTCAAGGCCCAAACCAGGTAGCTTGACAATCACGCTGGGTGAGTGTGCATGTGTGCCCAAAATCCCGAGAGGAGAATGGAGGAGGGATGGCAGTGTGTCTGGGGAATGATTTCTCACTTTCCCTCTCTCTTTTTCTGTCTCTCTCCAGCAAAAATCGCAAAAATCTAAAAAAAAACACAAAAAAAACCCAAAAATTAAAAAAAAAAAAAAAAAAAAAAAAAGATGACCTTCAAGAATCTGTAAAACTTGAGCTTTACAATGAACTTTAGAAGTCATCTAACTGGGGGACCAGCAGTTAGTGTAATGGCTATGTCGCTGAACTCCCATGTTGTTGACCACGGTTTGAGTCCTGGACTTGGTGGCTTAAACTCACGTCGGGCATGTGTGCATGTGTGCCCAAGATCCTGAGAGGAGAATGGAGGAGAAGGGATTGCGGCGTGGCCGTCCCCCCTGGGGGGTGATTTCTCGCTTTCTGTCTCTCTTTGTCTTTCTGGCGAGCGCACACGCCCTATAGCAAAAACCTCTCCACACATACACAAAAAAGAAGTCACCTAATTGGGACCAGCCAGATGGCATAATGATTATGTTGATGGACTCCCATGTAGTCAACCATGGTTTGAGTCCTGGACCCAGTGGCTTAAAACTCATGCTGGACACGTGGGCATGTGTGCCCAAAAAATCCCAAGAGGAGAATGGAGGAGAAGGGAGTGCAGCATGGCCAGTCCCCCGGGGGGTGATTTCTTGCTTTCTGTCTCTCTGTCTTTGTCTCTCCAGCAATTGCAAGCACCCTATAACAAAAATCTCTCTAAAAAGAAGAAAAAAGTCACCTAATTAATCCAACTCTCTTTGTCCTGTGCCTGAATCTCCTCCCTACTGTGATGATGGAACTGTTTGTTATTGTGCACTTTCTCAAAATGGTAATGCTACCATGGCTGTGAACACTTGAAATGTGACTAACGTGACTAAGGAACTGACTTTTTGTAGTATTTTCTTTTTTTAAGTTTCTTTTTTATTTTTTTATCATAGGGGGCATATATGCTCACTGGAGAAATAGACAGAGATAGTGAGAGGGAAAGTGAGAAATCACCCCCTCCCCAAGGGAAATGGCCATGGAGCAATCTCTTCTCCTCTATTCTCCTCCTTGGATTTTGGGCATGTACACACACACACACAACACACACACATACACACACACAGCATGATTTTCAAGCCACCAGGTCTAGGACTCAAACCATAGTTAGCCATGTGGGAGTCCACTGCCTTAACCACCGTGCCACCTGCTGGCCCTGACTATTCTTCAGGTCAGTTACATTGAAGTTTAATCGACACATGAAAAACTGCACATGTTTAATACATATAATTTGATGAGTTTGGATACCTGTATATACTCATGAAACCACCACCATGATCAAAATAATAGACATGCTGCCATCCCTTATAGTTTCCTCAAGTCTGTGTGTGCACGCATGCAGTAAAAACACTTAATGTGAGACCTACCCTCTTAATAAATGTTTAAGTGCATAATACATTATTGTTGCCTATAGACACTATGCTGTAGAGCAGTTCTCAGCTTTCACAACCATAACCTGGTAACCACTGTTCTAGACTCTGTTTTTATACTGGTACTTACATTTATTTTATTTTATTTTATTTTATTTTATTTTATTTTATTTTATTTATTTATTTATTTGAGGGGAGAGGTTTTTGCTATAGGTTGCATGTGCTCGCCAGAGAGACAGAAAGATAGAAAGTGAGAAATCACTCCCCGGGGGAATGGCCATGCTGTAATCCCTTCTCCTTCATTCTCTCAGGATGCTGGGCAGGCACGCACATGCGCCTGGCATGAGTTTAAGCCACCGGATCCGGGACTCAAACCGTGGTCAACTACATGGAAGTCCAGCGACATAGCCATTATGCCAACTGCTGGTTCCTAGTACTTAAATTTAATTAATTGAAAAAAAATTTTGGGGGGGGGCAGCATGTTTTTTAAGCCACCAGATGAAGACTCATACTTGAGTCAGCCATGCGAGATCCAGCACCCTAACTACCCACACCACCTGCTGGCTCCAATCAATTTAATTGTAAATAGCCACATGAGACTAGGGGCTACCAAACTGGAGAGCACATGTCTAGTATCTGCTTTATTACTTCCACTGACAGAAAAATCCAGGCCTCCTAAGCAACTCTTTTCATTTATAGGGAATTCTAATTGTTACGAAAATTTTCTCTAGGGCCAGCAGATGGCATGGTGGCTAAGGCGCTGGATTCACATGTAGTTGACTGACGTTTGAGTCCTGGATGCAGTGGCTTACAACTCATGAGGGGTGTGGGTATATATGTGTCCAAAATCCCGAGAGGAGAAAAGAGGAGAAGAGATTGTGTTGTGGCCATCTCTCCCCGAGGGTGATTTCTCACTTTCCCTTTCTCTGTTCTTATGGCAAAAACCTGATTTTTTTTTTTTTTTTTTTTA
>NW_006160074.1:3587364-3594856 GCF_000334495.1 Tupaia belangeri chinensis | reverse complement strand
TTTATTTTATTTTATTTTATTTTATTTTATTTTATTTTATTTTATTTTATTTTATTTTATTTTATTTTATTTTATTTTATTTTATTTTATTTTATTTTATTTTATTTTATTTTATTTTATTTTATTTTATTTTATTTTATTTTATTTTATTTTATTTTATTTTATTTTATTTTATTTTATTTTATTTTATTTTATTTTATTTTATTTTATTTTATTTTATTTATTTATTTATTTATTTGAGGGGAGAGGTTTTTGCTATAGGTTGCATGTGCTCGCCAGAGAGACAGAAAGATAGAAAGTGAGAAATCACTCCCCGGGGGAATGGCCATGCTGTAATCCCTTCTCCTTCATTCTCTCAGGATGCTGGGCAGGCACGCACATGCGCCTGGCATGAGTTTAAGCCACCGGATCCGGGACTCAAACCGTGGTCAACTACATGGAAGTCCAGCGACATAGCCATTATGCCAACTGCTGGTTCCTAGTACTTAAATTTAATTAATTGAAAAAAAATTTTGGGGGGGGGCAGCATGTTTTTTAAGCCACCAGATGAAGACTCATACTTGAGTCAGCCATGCGAGATCCAGCACCCTAACTACCCACACCACCTGCTGGCTCCAATCAATTTAATTGTAAATAGCCACATGAGACTAGGGGCTACCAAACTGGAGAGCACATGTCTAGTATCTGCTTTATTACTTCCACTGACAGAAAAATCCAGGCCTCCTAAGCAACTCTTTTCATTTATAGGGAATTCTAATTGTTACGAAAATTTTCTCTAGGGCCAGCAGATGGCATGGTGGCTAAGGCGCTGGGCTTCCACATGGCTGACTGACGTTTGAGTCCTGGATGCAGTGGCTTACAACTCATGAGGGGTGTGGGTATATATGTGTCCAAAATCCCGAGAGGAGAAAAGAGGAGAAGAGATTGTGTTGTGGCCATCTCTCCCCGAGGGTGATTTCTCACTTTCCCTTTCTCTGTTCTTATGGCAAAAACCTGATTTTTTTTTTTTTTTTTTCTCTAACATCATGAAATCTATTCTCCTGGCAACTTCTTTTTTTAAGTTTTTTTTTTCTCTTTTGCCATAGGGTATGTATGCTTGCCAGAGAGACAGACACAGGGAAAGTGAGAAATCACCCCCCCAGGGGGGAATGGCCACACCGTAGTCTCTTCTCCATTTTCCTCCTGGGATTTTGAGCATGCACATAACATGCGTCTGTTGTGATTTTTCAAGCCACAGGGTCCAAGACTCAAATGACACTTGGTCATGCGGGAGTCCAGCTGCTTTATCCACCATGCCATGTGCTGGCCCCCACATCCTGGTAACTTCTACCCACTGAACCTAATTCTGTTTTCTGGGGTCACATGGAATAACTAAGCCCAAGGCACATGCTACATTATCAAGTATTTGAAACCAGTAATTACATTTCTGGGCTGGCCCTGCAGTGTAGTTGCTAAGTTTTTACAGAGGAAGCTGATTCCACACGGCTGACCAGGGAGTACACGTGCTCCCTAAAGAGAGACAGAAAGAGAAAGTGAAAAAGCACACCCCCCCCACACACATACACACACAACCACATGGGCAACAGTCACGCTGTGATCCCTTCTCCTCCATTCCTCCCTCCTTTTGGGGTTTTGGACACACACACACATGTGTAAGTGCCCAGTGTAAGTTCCAGCCAGGTCTGGAACTTGAACTGCACAGTTGGCCATGTGAAATCTAGCTGCCTTAACCATTATACCACAGGCTGGCCCTGTTTTAATAGGTATTTTCTCTTCACTGTTTGAATTCCCCTTTTCTGTTAACATTTATCACAGCCACCAGTGTATGGCTAAGCATAGCAACACTTAAGACTCACCTCATAACTTTTATTCTTTAATTTCACAGGTCATGCACAGGTGAGACAGAGGGAGTGAGAAACCCTCAACAAGGCCTGGTCATACCACATCCCAGTCCACATCCTGTCAGGATCCTTGGCACATGCATGGATTCCTGATGCGAGGCTTACAGGGCAGGGTTTGGAATCCTGTTTGGCCACTGGGATACAACTGCCTCTGTCTAACCACTGCACCACCAGACCGGCCCATTACTTCCTTTTTATCTACCATTGCTGACTTCATCGGTACTGTGGCTTATACACTTATAAGTAAAAAGACTCCCTGTGAAACTTTATTTTTAGGTTTTTGCCATAGGGCGCATACACTTGCTGGAGACAGAAAGACAGAGACAGGGAGAGGGAACATGAGAAATTATCTCCCCAAAAGGATGACCACACCACAATCCCGTCTCCTCCATTCTCCTTTTGGGATTTTGGACACACATGCACATGTGCCCAGCGTGATCTTCAAGCCATTGGGTCCAGGATTTGAACTGTGGTTGGTGCCTTCACCACCACACCTGTGAGACTAACAGACCTCCTCCCTCACCTACAATAATGCATGTACATTCTATAAATACTGGCTCCTTAGAGGTCCCTTTTACTTAAGTTGAAATTGGTGACTATGTTTTTAGAAGTTTGCTATGTTGGTAAGATAACTGAGGAGAGTTCAACTATGTCAGACACTAACCTGAGGATCTAAAGTTCAGTGCAAATCAAAACACCAGTAAAATAAAGTGTGACAAAACCTTCAATTTAATGACCTTATCTTACCAAAATGGGCCAGAAAGTCACCCTGTCCACTTGGGGCAGGAGACTTCTTGCTTTTTGTTTACAGTGAACATTAGACAATCCTTGAGGCTAATGATGGGCATGACATACACATGTGTATACAAAGGTCACATAAATAGAGTAAATCTAGATTACTTGGTAATTTAGCCATAGTATTAATTATTGCTTCTGAAGTTTTACTGTCAACATTAACTCCTCTCTTAATTGAGCCCTTTGTTGATATCACGCTTCTTTGTTAGTTTACTTTCCCCCCAAATTACTCCTTGCCTTCAGGGAAGGTATATGAACTAGAAAGCCTTCCTTCTCCATCTCTGCTGAAGACTGAGGCCTCTTAGTCTTAGCTGTGGCACCTTTTTATTTATTTATTTTTAAATTATTTTATTTTTATTTATTATTATTATTTTAAATTTTGCTATAGGACACATGAGCTCACCAAAGAGTGACAGAGAGAGAGAGAGACAGACAGAGAGAAGGAGAGACAGAGACAGAGAAAGAAAGTGAGAAAGCAAGTCACCAGGTCTGGGATTCAAACCACAGTAAACCATGCAGGAGTCCAGCACCTTAACCATCATGCCACCTATTGGCCCCATCTGTGGCACCTTTTTAAATGGAAAGGAGAGAAGGACACTTAGAAAGACCAGTTAGTATATTACACAGTTAAACTTCAATTAATTTACAGATAAACAAGACCCATATTTCCATATATGTATAAAACACTTAATAAAATCCAACAAAATCAATTTCTGGATTGTCATTCAAATTATTCATGTGTCTAGTATTTGAAGACTATATATTTCAGATATGAAATTTATTTATTTTTTTTTTTGGAGAGGTTTTCGCTATAGGGCGCGTGCACTCGCCAGACAGAGAGAGACAGAGAGACAGAAAGCGAGAAATCACCCCCCAGGGGGGATAGCCATGCCGCAATCCCTTCTCCTCCATTCTCCTCTCGGGATCTTGGGCATGCACACACACACACGCCCGGTGTGAGTTTTAAGCCACTGGGTCCGGGACGCGAACCGCGGTTGACTACGTGGGAGTCCAGCGACATAGCCATTAAGCTAACTGCTGGTTCCCGATGAAATTTATTTTTATTAGAACTTTTTCTTTTTAAAAAATTTGCTCAAGGGCATGTGCACTTTCCATCCATATAGAGACAGGTGGGGGTTAAGAAAGCACCCACCATGGGGGATGGTCATGCTGTAATCCCTTCTCTATTTCTCCTGTCTGGATTTTGGACACCCATGCACATGTGCCCACATGCTTTTCAAGGAGACTGATTCAGGACTCTAACTACACAGTCAGCTATGTGTAGCCACTGGCTGGCCATAGTATTTTTCATACTCCCATATATGCAGCACAAAAATCATTCATTCATTTTAATGTACAAACAGATGTAATGAATATTGTGATATATGGTGCTTTCTCTGTATTTTCAGGAATCCAATATATCATTAGTTTATTAGATTTTTATGAGAAAAATCTTGTTCTACCTACAATGCATAGGGAGGACCAAGTGAATTAGGTATATATTAATAATAGTATAATAACAACTGTCATTTACGGAGCACCGACTATGTGATAAGCACTATACTGAGTATTTTTATACTGCATAGGCTTTAAAATAGAGTCACAGAATTCGATGATGCTCCCTTCTCTTCAAGAAGTAGATCCTAGGGGGACCAGCAGTTAGCATAATGGCTATGTCACTGGACTCCCATGTAGTCGACCACGGTTCGTGTCCCAGACCCGGTGGCTTAAAACTCATGCCGGACACGTGTGTGTGCGTGCCCAGGATCCCGAGAGGAGAATGGAGGAGAAGGGATTGCAGCGTGGCCATCCCCCCTGGGGGGTGATTTCTCACTTTCTGTCTCTCTGTCTCTGTCTGGCGAGTGCACGCGCCCTATAGTGAAAACCTCTCAAAAAAAAAAAAAAAAAAAAAAAAAAGTAGATCCTGGGACCAGTAGGTGGCAGAATAGTTATGTTGCTGGAATCCCACATAGTTGACCACGGTTTGAGCCCTGGACCCAGTGGCTTAAAACCCTGGCCAGGCGCGTGCGTGTGTGTGTGCCCAAGATCTCGAGAGAAGAATGGAGGAGAAGGGATTGCGGCGCGGCCATCCCTCAGGGTGTGACTGCTTGCTTTCTGTCTCTCTGTCTCTCCAGCAGGCACATATGCCCTATAGCAAAACTCTCTCTTCAGAAAAAAAAGTATATAGATTCTAATGAATGGAAGCTTTCCCTTTTAAAGCTAACCTAACTGACTGCTTCAAATGAATAGGACAAAAGTGACAGTACACGACATTGGAGACATAAAGACTAGGTCATAAAAGCACTGTGGCTTTCTGCTTGTTCCCTCTCTCTGGGATCACGTGTCCTGGGAAAGCCAGCTATCATAGCACGAAGGACATGTGGCACAGAACTGAGGCCTCTTGCCAACAGCCATGAGTGAGCTGAGAGGCAGATCCTCTAGTCCCATTCAAACCTTCTTATGACTACAGACCAAAATCTTGATTTCAACCTTAAAAGGGACCCTGAGCCATAAAATTAAGCTGCTCCTAGATTCCTGACCCTCAGAAACTGTGTGAAATAATAAATGTTTATTTATTTTTTTTGAGAGGTTTTTGGTATAGGGTGTGTACGCTCGCCAGAGAGAAAAAGAGACAGAAAGCAAGAAATCACTCCCCAGGGGGGATGGTCACACCACAATCCCTTCTCCTCCATTCTCCTCTCGGGATTTTGGGCATGCATGCACATGCGCCTGGTGCGAGTTTAAGCCACCGAGTCCAGGACTCAAACCATGGTTGACTACATGGGAGTCCAATGACAAAACTATTACACTAACTGCTGATCCCAATAAATGTTTATGGTTTTAAGCCCCAGATTTTAAGGTAATTTATAATACAGTGATAGATAACTAATATACACATATGATCTTATTTTATTCTCACAAGTACCATAAAATAATTATATAATCTCCATTCAAACGAGGAAACAGAAGCTCGGGTAGTTAGGCATTTACTAAAGCCCACAGAGCTAGTAGTGATAGAGCCACGACACCAAAGTCACATTCTCTGTTCCATGTTATACTATCTCTTTTCAGAGCCTATTTCTTTTAACAAGCTTATTGGCAATCAGCTCCAAATTTAATTAGCCTGCTATCAATGGTCTTATGCAAGTAATGAATTAAAATAAAAAAACTTGTCTAAACATAGTCCAAAATTACATCTACAGAGATCTTCACCACGATATGAACCCACTAATCAGCACACTTTGAATATGCTTGTTCAGCCAGTCTGTATTTTCTCCACTTGTTCACAAGGATATCGTGATGTTGTCAAAGTCTTGTTGAAATCCAAATAAACTAAACAAATACAGTAAATGTGGCCCTATACAATATGGAGCTCTCCCCGTTTACCAGTCTGTAATCTCTAGAACAAAGGGAGTAAGTTTACATGAACAGCTTCTCTTCCTCTTCCTTCAGTGTTCCCATTCATCGGTATCGCTCCCTTCACAGTTACTCATTTTCGTAAGTGTTTTATACCAAGTATTTGATTTCATCCTCGGGACTTCCCTGCGGAGTAGATTCTCTTGTTATTTCTATTTCACTAGTAAGGAAATTTGTCTTATAGAGATGAATAACTTGTCCCTTTCTCTTGTCATCTCACTACGAAGTAGAAGAGCTAGCTGGGGTTGAAATCAAGTCTTCCTTTCCACCAAGCCTGGGCTCTTCTCTTTATCCTGCCCCTCTCCTCTTTCTTCCTCCTCCTTCTTTGTCAATAAACCCTGACAAGTTTGTAGTGATCACAATGTCTTTTTCTGAATATTTATGTTGTATTCCTGTTAATAAGCACTTGAAGAATATCACTAAGATGGATGTTAGGGTCACCAACCTTCGGACTGCTAAAATGACTTGAGTATTCACTCCTTGACTCCAGTCTTCACAAATATCTCCTGTCCAGCCCACCCGGCCCTGTCTCCCCTTGCTCCCTGTGCACGCTCTCAGCGACTTCCAGCAGCGGTTCAATCAGCTTGTCCACTAGTCAGCTCATCCACTAATACCCTGGAAAGTAAATTAGGTCAAGGAACTCGAGCTTATTTAAAGCAGTTAGGTGATCTCTTACAAGCTCAGCTATGTTTGATTTCATTCTCTGGAATCAATGTTTATCTTATCATTTCCAGTCCAAAGAGCATTCTCTCTGACAGAGAAGACTAAACTAAAACAGAGGCAAATGCTCTTCTTCTTTTGTTGCATTCAAATCCATGAGAAAAAAAGAGGACATCCAGTTTTAGCCAAATTAAAGGAGCCTTCTTTATTAAGTCGGCAACTGCAAAAGGACTCAAGTCACTCCAAAACCTTGCAGTCTTGAAGCAGGGGGAAGGAAGGTTTATAAAGGCAAGAACCACACACAAAAAAACTATATATCTAAGAAAGTACGGGCCTTTAGTTATGTGAAATTGGTTTACAAAAGCCAAAAAAAAAAAAAAAATAGAGTTTTCAGGAAGGACAGTTATAATTGGCTGCATCTCCTGGTGATAAACATTCGGTTAGGAGGATAGAGATGGACGGCAGTGTTCATCTACTGGTAAGCATTCAGTGAAAATCTTCAGGAGACACATACAGCTCAGGTTACAGGGAAAGGGAAATGGCAGTGGAGTCATATTCAAAATGGAGATGCGCATGCTTCACTTTCACTCATTAATATTAAATACTAATATCAAATTAATATTAAATATTAAATATTCTAGACCTCATTGTTCTATTTACTCCTGATGAAACTTTCTTTTTTTTTTTTTTTTTTGGAGAGGTTTTTGCTAAAGGGTGCG
>NW_006160074.1:3577478-3587306 GCF_000334495.1 Tupaia belangeri chinensis | reverse complement strand
ATGGTCATGCCGCAATCCCTTCTCCTCCATTCTCCTCTCGGGATCTTAGGCACGCACACACACGCATCTGGAATGAGTTTTAAGCCACCGGGTCCGGGACACAAACTGCGGTCGACTACATGGGAGTCCAGCGACATAGCCATTACACTAATTGCTGGTCCCCTGATGAAACTTTCTTAAAAGGAAGACTTTTTATATCGTCTTAACTGTTTTACCACAATTCTTTAATTTTTAAAAATTTTTTTGGAGAGATTTTCGCTATAGGGCGCATGCGCTCACCAGACAGACAGAGAGAGACATAGACAAAGCAAGAAATCACCCCCCAGGGGGGATGGTCACGCTGCAATCCCTTCTCCCCATTCTCCTCTCGGGATCTTGGGCATGTACGCACACATGCCCAGCGTGAGTTTTAAGCCACCGGGTCCGGGACGTGAACTGTGGTCGACTAAGTGGGAGTCCAGCGACATAGCCATTACGCCAACTGCTGGTTCCCACCACAATTCTTAATGTTCCTAGTCTCTTATTTTCACTTCAATTTAATAACAATTCAGTAAATATTCATTTTTATATACTTTGAATCAGGCCTTTGGCTAGATGCTAGAAGCACATGATTAAGCAAGACTCACATGGAGTTTACAGTCTAACCGGGAAGACAGAATTTAAGCAAACAATTATCTATGATAATTCCAAAGAAAAGAGCTAGGGGGGCCAGCAGGTGGTGTGGTGGTTAAGGGTGCACTGAGTCTCATGTGGTTGACTGAGGTTCAAATCACAGGCCTGGTGGCTTAAAACACACTAGGCACATGTGCATGCATGTCCAAAATCCCAAGAGGAGAATGGAGGAGAAGGGACTGAGGCATGGCCATTTCCCCTGGGGGGTGATTTCTTGCCATGTCTGATTTTGTCTTTCCATCTCTCTGTCTCTATAACAAGCACACATGCCCTGTAACAAAAATCTCCTAAAATAAGCATAATAAAACCTAGCTAAAGTAATTCATCAAGATTAATAGCACAAAAGGAAAAACATTTGATCATCTCAATAGATGCAAAATAATTAAAAAATTTTTTTTCACAATAAAAATTCTCAGCAAAGCCAGCCCTGTGACCTAGTGGTTAAGCAACCCAGATCCCATATAGCCAGCCATGGTTCAAATCCTGGCCACAGCAGCTTGAATAACACACCTGGCATGTGTGTGGGCATGCCCTAAGTCCAGACAGGATGGAGAAATGGAGAAGAAAGGATTGCAGCATAACCATGTCCCATTCCCTGGAAGGTGCTTTCTCCCGTTCTCTGGCAAGCACACGTGTTCTCTGGCAATTAAAAAATTCTCAGGGCCATCAGGTGGCATGGTGATTAAGGTGCTGAACTCACACATGGCCAACTGCAGTTCAAGTCCCAGACCCAGCGGCTTGCTTTTTCACTTTCCCCTTTTAAATTAAAAAAAAAAATGATGGTGATAAATAAAATTAAATAAATAATTCTTGGGACCAGCAGTTAGCGTAATGGCTATGTCGCTGGACTCCCATGTAGTCGACCACGGTTTGCGTCCCAGACCTGGTGGCTTAAAACTCACACCGGGCGCGTGTGCGTGCGTGCCCAAGATCCTGAGAGGAGAACAGAGGAGAAGGGATTGCGGCGTGACCATCCCCCCTGGGGGGTGATTTCTCGCTTTCTGTCTCTCTGTCTTTCTGTCTTTCCAGTGAGCAAATGTGCCCTATAGCAAAAACCTCTCCAAAAAAAAATTATCTAAAAAAATTCTCAGCAAGAATAAAAGTAACCTTCTTCAACCCAATCAAGGAGCATATATAAGAGAATAATTTAATTGAAAAGACTGAAAACTTTTCCTGCCATGATTGTAAATAAGGGAAAGATATCTGCTCTTACCATTTGTATTTAACATCATAATAGAGGTCCAATAAAAAATCAGAAAGGGAAAAATGCCTCCCAGAGATTTGAAAGGAAGAAATAAAACTGTCTTTATTTGTATATGACATGATTTTGTATAGAATATTCTAAAGAATCTACAGAGAAACTACTAGAGCTAATTAATGAGTGAGTTTAGCGAAGTCACAGAATACAAAGATAATATTTATATAAAGCAATTGTATTTCTACATTCTTTCAATGAAAAGCAGGTAGGAAAATAATTTTAACAACTAATATCATCCACAATAGCAGCACCAAACATGAAATATTTAGGGATAATTTTGTTTTTAAATGTTGAAGATCTATATTATACACTATAAAGCATGGCTGAGAAAAATTAAGGAAAAAACATACTATGTTCATGAATTGGAAGATTCAATATTACAAAGACAATAATTTTTCCCCAATTGATCTATACATTCTTCATAATTTCAATCAAAATCTTGTTTGGCTTTTTTCGCAACAATTTTCAAGTTTATTCTAGGTATTATATGGAAATGCAAAAGACCTTGATTCACCAAAACAATCTTGAAAAAGAATTGAAGAGTGTACACTACTGGACTGGCAGTTAGCATAATGGGTATGTCACTGAACTCCCATGTAGTCGATCGTGGTTCGAGTCCTGGACCCAGTGGCTTAAACTCACGCCAGGTATGTGTGTGTGTGTGTGCCCAAGATCCTGAGAAGAGAATGGAGGAGAAGGTATTGTGGCATGGCCATCCCCCCTGGGGAGTGATTTCTTGCTTTCTATCTCTCTTTCTCTCTCTCTCTGGCGAGCACACGCACCCTATAGCAAAAACCTCTAAAAAAAAAAAAAAAAGAGTGTACACTACTTATTAATGGAATAAAGAATCTAGAACTAAATGTGCATAAAAGTGGTCAGTTGATTCTTCTCCTTCACCTCCTCTTTCTCCTCCTCCTGCCTTCCCTCCTTTCCTTTCCTCCCCTTCCTGCTCCTCCTCCTTCTTTTTTAACAAAGGAACCAAAACAATAAGTAGGAAAGAAAAGTACTTCAACAAATAGTGTTATAACAACTGGGCTATCCATCCACATGGGAGAAAAAGAAAAGCCATGACCCAAAAACCACCAATAAAAAATAATTCAAGACAGATTATAATTAACCATAAAAGCTAACTATAAGGAAAAGAGAGAGAGGAAGCATATTAAACCTAATTTAAAAGTTCAGAAAATTTTCATAGAATAAGATTCTCTATTAGTACTAACACTCTAATGCTTTTAGAAGGGTAATACTGTCACAAACTTTGGATAGGCAAAGGTTTTTTTTTATTGGACCCATAAGACACTAACTGTAAAAGAAAAAAAAAAAAGACTTTAAAATTTTCACTCAATAAAAGCAACTTTAAAAAATTAAAGAATGAAGCCACAGATGGAAGCAAATATTTGCTATATAAATATCTCACTTGCAACTAGAATGTATATACAACTCAGTAATGAAAAGACAAAAAAAAAAAGCACTAAAAATTGAGCAAAAGGAAGATATACAAATGGCCAATAAGCCATAAATAAATGTTCAACATCATTATACATCAGGACAATGCAAACTAAAACCACAATGGCCTCACTAGAATGGTTACAGTGACAGATTGACAATATCAACTGTTACAAGGTTGGTAAGTAACTGGAATTCTCCTACTGGCTGGTGGGAACGTAGAATGGTACATTTTGGAAAACAGTCAGCAATTCCGCCCTTAGGCATCTACCCAACAGAAATGAAAAACGTATGTGTACAAGAAGACTTAAAGAGGAATGTTCCTAGATGCTTTATTCAATAGCCCCAAACCATATAAACCCAAGTGTCTATTGGCAAATGAGCAAAAACCAAGTTGTGATATATGCATCTGATGGAATACTACCCAGCAATAAGAGAGAATAAAGTGCTGATAGATACCACAACATGGATGAACTTTTTTCCAGAGAAGTGCATATGGCCAAAAAAATGCACAAGAAGAGATGTTCGACATTAGTCATTAGAATTGTACAAAAGTATAGCGAGATATCATTTAACACCTACCAAAATTGGCTATCCTATAAAAGACAGATAATATCAAATGTTGGCAAAAATGTGGAGAAATTGTAATTCTCATAAAACTGCTGATGGGAATGTAAAATTAGGCAGCCACTTCTTTTTTTTTTTTTTACTTAACAAAAAGTTTATTATGAAAATGTACATGATCTGATTTTTACATCATAGTAAAAATGGGCCTGTTGACAAGGGGACATGGGTTTTTCTGTTGAACAGCCATTATTTATGCTCGTTCCAAGGCATCTAACACGATGCTACTATTTCCTCGTATTACCACCATTCCAATGTTGTTCTGTTGCCCACGAATTGCCGTCTCCACACATTCATCTATCACAAGATTCATAAATGGATCAAATCCCTGTAATATTCTTGGACATGTCTGCCACCATTTAATTTTAATGGTAACTTCTTGTCCATACATTTTTTTCAATTCGGGAGGGTGAGCTTTGCTCATGGTACCCTAGGCAGCCACTTTGAAAAGCATGTGGCAGTTCTGTTAAACACAGAACCATCATATGACCCAATATTCCACTCTTGGATATACACTTAAGAGAAATGAAAACATATATTCACATAAAACCTCTATATGAATGTTCATAGTGGCACAATTTGTTATAGCCAAAATGTGGAAACAATCTAATGTCTATCAAAGGATGAATGGATAAACAAAATGTAGTATGATCATGCAATGGGATATTATTTGGCCATAAAAAGCAGCACTGATAAATGTTACAACATGGCTAAATCTTTTTTTTAAAATAATTATGTAATTATGTATTTAATCTTATTTATTCATTCATTTAGGTTTTTTGTTTGTTTGTTTGTTTTAATATGACCAGAGAGAGACAGAGGGTGAGAGTGAGAGAAAGGAAGTGAGAAAGCAAACCACCAGATTCAGGACTCAAACCTTAGTCGGCCATGTGGGAGTGTCCAGAGCCTTAACCACCACGCCACCTGCTGGTCCCCACAACATGGTTAAATCTTGAAAACAGTAAGTAAAAGAAACCAGACGCAGAGCCCCATATTGTATGGTTCTATCTACACTAAATATCCAGAATAGGCACATCCACAGAGATACAAAGTAGATTGGCGGGTGGTTGCTTGAGACTGGGAATTGGCCAGTGGGAGAAAAGCAAAGTTACTGGTATCCATTACGTTTTTTTTCTTCTTGAAGTCAAAAAAATGTTCTAAAACGTATTTATTTATTTACTTACTGTGTGTGTGTGTGTGTGTGTGTGTGTGTGTGTGTGTGTTTGGTAACAGGGCACAGGCACTTGACAGAGAAACAGACACAAGAGAGAAAGTGAGAAATCACCCCCCAGGAGGGATGGCCATACTGCAATCCCTTCTCCATTCTCCTCCTGGGATTTTGGGCACACAAGCACACATGCCCATTATGATTTTCAAGCCACCAGGTCTGAGACTTGAACTGCAGTCAGCCATGTGGGAGTCTAGCACCTTAACCACCACACCTGCTGGCTGGCCCCTAACTGTACAGTTTAAGTAGATTAATTGTGTGGTATGACAAAAATAATGTCAACCAAGTGAATAAAAACAATTTAAAAAGAACTATTTATATAACCCTTTACTATGAGCTTTCTATTCATTTCCATCCTTCAACCTTCTATTAAAGTTTTAGTCTTTCTTTTTGAAGTTCTTTTTTTTTTTTTTCATGAGAGACAGAGACAAAGAAAAAAGATGAGCAGCCTTAACAGAGTCTCCTGCCACAACCCCTTCTCTTTCCCCTTCCCCAGCTTTCCTAGCTAGCCAGGACATGATTCCCAATCCCATGTGACCACAGGCGCATGCGCCTAGCATATACAAATCCACGGAAGATCGACTCAGTCTGCCACCTTCCACATGGACCTGCCATCACTTGAGCAGCGAGTTATCACTGCCCCACCTGCCGGTGCAGTTCTGAGTATTTTCATTCATATTTAGGAACTCTGTGTCTAAGGTAATTAGCTCTTTTTTATTTTTTGGAGAGGCTTTTGCTATAAGGGCGCGTGCGCTCGCCAGACAGACAGAGAGAGACATAGAGACAGAAAGCGAGAAATCACCCCCCAGGGGGGATGGTCACGCTGCAATCCCTTCTCCTCCGTTCTCCTCTCGGGATCTTGGGCATGCATGCACACGCGGCCGGCGTGAGTTTTAAGCCACCGGGTCCCGGAAGCGAACCGCGGTCGACTACCTGGGAGTCCAGCAACATAGCCATTATGCTAACTGCTGGTTCCCTTAGCTCTTCATCTGTAGCATGAATTGCAAATATTTTCTCCATTTGTTGTTAATCTTTTGTTCTTACTTATACCATTTTTTGTCAAGCAGATTTTTTTCCTTTTTAATATATGAATCTTTAAATTTATGGCTTCCAGGTTTTTGTCTGTGAGAAATGTATTTAATTCTATGAGACTGTAAAACATCTTCCTGTATTTCTTTGAATATGTTTATGTCTTCATTGTTTACACTGAACATATATGCATAGATAGGTGTTTATGTATGCGTATAAGATTTTGCCAGAGGGTCAGAGAGAGAGAGGAAAGTGAGAAAGAACCCTCCATGGGAATGGTCATGCCACAATCTGTTCTCCACTTCCTCCTTTTGGGATTTTGGGCACACATGCACATGCACCTGATGTGCTTCTCAAACAGGTGGGTCCAGGACTCGAACTATGGTTGTTAGCCATGTGGGATCTGGCTCCCTTAAGCACTAGGCCATGGGACTGGTCCCACAGTGAAAATTCTAATCTACCTGAAATGTATTTTCATATTAGGTGTGAAGAAGGAATCCAACTTCATTTTTATTTATTTATTTTTAAATACTTTTTAATTTAATTTATTTAATTTTTAATTTCACAGAGAGAGAGACAAAGGAAAAGTGAGAAAGCAACCCACCAGGTCTGGGACTTGAACTGTGGTTGGCCATGCGGCAGTCCAGCATCTTAACTACCATGCCACCTTCTAGACCCCCAATTTCATGTTTCCGTTGGCTACCCATTGTGGACATTGATTTAAATGCCCTCCCCATATATTGACCTCATTTTCATATTTGAGTCGGCATCTAGGCTTCTAATTGTGGTCCACAGATTTCTGTCTACATCTGTCATGTGCCAATGATGAATGTACTGGTGACAAGAGACTGGGGATGAGCAGCATGTGACTGGAGCAAGCACCTGAGTTCAAATCCAAGCTGTCACTTATGTGAGTTGGAGCAACTTAATCTAAATGGGCTGCTGTTATGGTTAACTGAATTATTTTATGTAAAGTACTTGGAACAGGGCCGGGCACATAGTGTTTTATGTTAGCACTAGTGGAAGTATAGCCTTCTACTAGATTCTGGTACATATTTGTAATCGATATACACCAGATGTAACTGCGTATTAATATAACATATCTGGGAGGGCTAGTACCCATGATTTCTTTTCTTTCATAAGATATATCCGGTTATTCTAGTCGACTTAGTTTTTCTGTATGAGTTTTAGAATCAGCTTGTCTCAGGGCTGGCAGATGGCATGGTGGTTAAGGCGCTAGACTCCCAGATGGCTGAATGTGGTTCAAGTCCTGGATCTGGCAGCTTACTTTCTCACTTTCCCTCTCTCTCCCTCTCTGTCTCTCTTTGGTGAGTGTATGTGACCTATAGCAAATTAAAAAATAATAATAATAGGGGCTGGCAGGTGGCGCTAGACTCCTACATGGCTGACTGTGGTTCGAGTCCCAGACCTGGCGACTTGCCTTCTCATTCTCCCTATCTCTGTCTCTTTCTGGTCTAATTTATAACTAAAGGAAAAAAAAAAAAGAACTTGCTTGAAGAAGAATAATACATTCATTAAATTTAAAAATAATAATAGTAATAATACATAAAATTAAGTAATTCTTAGGAAAAAGAATCAATTTGTCTCAAAACAAACTAAACAAACAAAATAAAGTCCTGTTAGCACTTTTTACTGAAATCATGTTAATTTATAGATTAAACTGGGGTCAGCAGGTGGCCTAGTGGTTAAGGTGCTGGACTCCCACATAATCAATCGTGATTCAAGTCCCGTACCTGGTGGCTTGAAACTCATATCAAGTGAATGTGTGTGCATACCCAAAATCCCAAGAAGAGAATGGAGGAAAAGGGGTTACAGTGCAGTCATTCCCCTGGTGAGAAGTGATTTCTCACTTTTTGTCTCTCTGTATCTTTCTGGTGAGTGCACATGCCCTATAGCAAAAATCTCTCAAAAAAATGTATAGATTAAATTCAAGAATACTGACAGTTTTCTGATTTTAAGTCTTTCTAAGAATATACTATGCCTTCCCATGCCCAAGGTTTTTGGGTTCTTCAGCAGTATTTTAAATCTTTTTATATGCTTCTTGCATATTCTTTTTTTTTTTTTTTTTAAATTACAGAGACAGAGTGGAGGAGAAGAAAGTGAGTAAGAGGTATTTTTGACAAGGTCCTGCCACGCCGCAGTCCTCTCACCCCAGCCTCCCAGTTAGTTAGGATCAGAGGTGCATACTAGTACACCTGGTGTGTGAGGTTGGTCCAGCGTCTAACCCAGGCCTTCCATGTGGCCGCAGCATCATGCAGCTGGGTCTGGCTGTGCTACTGTGGCTGGGCCAGTTCTTGCATATTCATATTAGGTTTATTCTTAGGCATTTTCACCTCTTTTACTATTACAAGTAGGACCTTTTCTCTTTGTTTGAATAAAGGCTATCATTTCAAAAATAAATTTATTTTTAGAACATTTTGTCTACTTATCTAGCTAAATATTCATAATGTTTAAGATTTCAATTTGATTATCTTTGGCTTTCCAGGTAAATAATCATATCACCTGCTATAATGTAATTTTTTTCCTTTTCCTTAAAATTAAAAAAATATATATTTTTTGGGGGCCAGCGGGTGGCATGGAGGTTAAGGCAGCTGGATCTTACATGGCCAACTTTGTGGTTCAAGTCCTGGACCTGGTGTGGGCATGTGTGCCCAAAACTCTAAGAGGAGAGTGGAGGAGAATAGATCGTAGGATTCTAGCACGGCCACCCACGGGGAGAGGGGGGCATTTTTCACCTCCTCCCTCCCCTCTCTGTCTGTCTCTGGTGAGCACATGTGCCCTACAGCAAAGCTTAAAAAAATTAAAAATCATTTTCCTTATTAGTGATAGAGTGTGTGCAAGCATGTGAGAGTAAGTCAGAGAGAGAGAAAGAGGAGAGACGAGTGCCCTCCACAAGCGGGCACTCTCCCTCCCCTTCCTCCCCTTCCTCCCAGCCCTTCCCTTGGGATCTTGGGCTCTGACATGCATGTGACTGGGCTGGGGTTCCCGAGCAGCACGTCACTGCTGCGCTGCGGAGCTGGCTCTCTCCTTCAACAGGGTATGCCTGTTAGTCTGTCTCCTGCCTAAAAGTATTGATTAGTATCTTCAGAAAAATGTAAATAATTGTAACAAATAGTAAATCATAAAATTGTTTTTATAATTATATCTAGAACTCCTATCTGATAGTTCTTCCTTGTGAACAATAAAAATAACATGAAGGCAAATCAAAAATTTAAAATTAAAAAAGAATTTCAGATATACATGAGGATATATATGAGATATGTGAGAAACGGCTTCTATGTTGGAGAGGCTTTTTGCTATCGGGTGCATGTGCTTGCCAGAAAGACAGAGAGATACAGAGAGCCAGAAAGCGAGAAATCATCCCCTGAGGGGATGGCCACACCGCAATCCCTTCTCTTCCATTCTCCTCTTGGGATCTTGGGCATGTACACACACATGCCTGGCGTGAGTTTAAACCACCGGGTCCACAACTCGAACCACAATCAACTATTTGGGAGTCCAGAGACGTAGCCATTACGCCAACTGCTGGTCCCAAGGCTTTTATGTTTAA
>NW_006160074.1:3532628-3575343 GCF_000334495.1 Tupaia belangeri chinensis | reverse complement strand
ACAGATTTCTGTCTACATCTGTCATGTGCCAATGATGAATGTACTGGTGACAAGAGACTGGGGATGAGCAGCATGTGACTGGAGCAAGCACCTGAGTTCAAATCCAAGCTGTCACTTATGTGAGTTGGAGCAACTTAATCTAAATGGGCTGCTGTTATGGTTAACTGAATTATTTTATGTAAAGTACTTGGAACAGGGCCGGGCACATAGTGTTTTATGTTAGCACTAGTGGAAGTATAGCCTTCTACTAGATTCTGGTACATATTTGTAATCGATATACACCAGATGTAACTGCGTATTAATATAACATATCTGGGAGGGCTAGTACCCATGATTTCTTTTCTTTCATAAGATATATCCGGTTATTCTAGTCGACTTAGTTTTTCTGTATGAGTTTTAGAATCAGCTTGTCTCAGGGCTGGCAGATGGCATGGTGGTTAAGGCGCTAGACTCCCAGATGGCTGAATGTGGTTCAAGTCCTGGATCTGGCAGCTTACTTTCTCACTTTCCCTCTCTCTCCCTCTCTGTCTCTCTTTGGTGAGTGTATGTGACCTATAGCAAATTAAAAAATAATAATAATAGGGGCTGGCAGGTGGCGCTAGACTCCTACATGGCTGACTGTGGTTCGAGTCCCAGACCTGGCGACTTGCCTTCTCATTCTCCCTATCTCTGTCTCTTTCTGGTCAAATTTATAACTAAAGGAAAAAAAAAAAAGAACTTGCTTGAAGAAGAATAATACATTCATTAAATTTAAAAATAATAATAGTAATAATACATAAAATTAAGTAATTCTTAGGAAAAAGAATCAATTTGTCTCAAAACAAACTAAACAAACAAAATAAAGTCCTGTTAGCACTTTTTACTGAAATCATGTTAATTTATAGATTAAACTGGGGTCAGCAGGTGGCCTAGTGGTTAAGGTGCTGGACTCCCACATAATCAATCGTGATTCAAGTCCCGTACCTGGTGGCTTGAAACTCATATCAAGTGAATGTGTGTGCATACCCAAAATCCCAAGAAGAGAATGGAGGAAAAGGGGTTACAGTGCAGTCATTCCCCTGGTGAGAAGTGATTTCTCACTTTTTGTCTCTCTGTATCTTTCTGGTGAGTGCACATGCCCTATAGCAAAAATCTCTCAAAAAAATGTATAGATTAAATTCAAGAATACTGACAGTTTTCTGATTTTAAGTCTTTCTAAGAATATACTATGCCTTCCCATGCCCAAGGTTTTTGGGTTCTTCAGCAGTATTTTAAATCTTTTTATATGCTTCTTGCATATTCTTTTTTTTTTTTTTTTTAAATTACAGAGACAGAGTGGAGGAGAAGAAAGTGAGTAAGAGGTATTTTTGACAAGGTCCTGCCACGCCGCAGTCCTCTCACCCCAGCCTCCCAGTTAGTTAGGATCAGAGGTGCATACTAGTACACCTGGTGTGTGAGGTTGGTCCAGCGTCTAACCCAGGCCTTCCATGTGGCCGCAGCATCATGCAGCTGGGTCTGGCTGTGCTACTGTGGCTGGGCCAGTTCTTGCATATTCATATTAGGTTTATTCTTAGGCATTTTCACCTCTTTTACTATTACAAGTAGGACCTTTTCTCTTTGTTTGAATAAAGGCTATCATTTCAAAAATAAATTTATTTTTAGAACATTTTGTCTACTTATCTAGCTAAATATTCATAATGTTTAAGATTTCAATTTGATTATCTTTGGCTTTCCAGGTAAATAATCATATCACCTGCTATAATGTAATTTTTTTCCTTTTCCTTAAAATTAAAAAAATATATATTTTTTGGGGGCCAGCGGGTGGCATGGAGGTTAAGGCAGCTGGATCTTACATGGCCAACTTTGTGGTTCAAGTCCTGGACCTGGTGTGGGCATGTGTGCCCAAAACTCTAAGAGGAGAGTGGAGGAGAATAGATCGTAGGATTCTAGCACGGCCACCCACGGGGAGAGGGGGGCATTTTTCACCTCCTCCCTCCCCTCTCTGTCTGTCTCTGGTGAGCACATGTGCCCTACAGCAAAGCTTAAAAAAATTAAAAATCATTTTCCTTATTAGTGATAGAGTGTGTGCAAGCATGTGAGAGTGAGTCAGAGAGAGAGAAAGAGGAGAGACGAGTGCCCTCCACAAGCGGGCACTCTCCCTCCCCTTCCTCCCCTTCCTCCCAGCCCTTCCCTTGGGATCTTGGGCTCTGACATGCATGTGACTGGGCTGGGGTTCCCGAGCAGCACGTCACTGCTGCGCTGCGGAGCTGGCTCTCTCCTTCAACAGGGTATGCCTGTTAGTCTGTCTCCTGCCTAAAAGTATTGATTAGTATCTTCAGAAAAATGTAAATAATTGTAACAAATAGTAAATCATAAAATTGTTTTTATAATTATATCTAGAACTCCTATCTGATAGTTCTTCCTTGTGAACAATAAAAATAACATGAAGGCAAATCAAAAATTTAAAATTAAAAAAGAATTTCAGATATACATGAGGATATATATGAGATATGTGAGAAACGGCTTCTATGTTGGAGAGGCTTTTTGCTATCGGGTGCATGTGCTTGCCAGAAAGACAGAGAGATACAGAGAGCCAGAAAGCGAGAAATCATCCCCTGAGGGGATGGCCACACCGCAATCCCTTCTCTTCCATTCTCCTCTTGGGATCTTGGGCATGTACACACACATGCCTGGCGTGAGTTTAAACCACCGGGTCCACAACTCGAACCACAATCAACTATTTGGGAGTCCAGAGACGTAGCCATTACGCCAACTGCTGGTCCCAAGGCTTTTATGTTTAAAAAAAAAAAAAGGTTATACAGGGTCCAGTAGGTGGCATGATGGTAAAAGTGCTGGATTCCAAATGACCAACCACGGTTCTAGTCCCAGACCTGGTGGCTTGAAAATCACGCTGGGTGTGTATGTGTGTGAATGTGTGCCCAAAATCTTGAGAGAAGGGCTTGTGGTGTGGCCATCCCTTCACGGGGGGAGGGTAATTTCTCATTTCCCCCCCTCTGTCTCTGTCTCTGGTGAGAGCACACATCCTAAAAAACCTAAAAAAGAAAGTTAGGGGTCGGCAGGTAGTGTGGTGGTGAAGGCGCTGGACTCCCATATGGCCAACTGCAGTTCAAGTCCTAGACCTGGTGACTTGCTTTCTCACTTTTTCTCTCTCTCTCAAGTTATTAAAAAAAAAGAATAAAATTAAGTAAATAATTATAAGAAAAAAAGTTATACAAATATATTTCTTTACTGTGTGAAGTAGTATTAAAATACTAGAAATAACTGGGGCCGGCAGGTGGCATGGTAGTTAAGGGCCGTGGACTCCCACGTGGCCGACTGCAGTTTGAGTCTTGGACCTGGTGGCTTGCTTTCTCTCTCTTTCTCTCTCTCTCTCTCACTCTATCTGTCTTTGGTCAAATATAAATAAATAAATAAAGTTAAATTTTTAAAATATTTATAGAAAAAAGAATTAGCAAGTGTTTTAGTAGTGAGCGCTGTGCATAGTGGGTTTATGGGTGGTTATTTTCCTGCTTTACTACACTTTTCTCTACTACTATATGCTACAATAAGCAAGGGGTTATTAGATGATCAGAAAAACAAAAACAGGAAAAAAAGAGAATCAATCAAGTGCACTGATTTTGGGCTGAACGTAACTGAGCTTATGTCTTGATGCTTGAATTCCCTATCACCATGCTCTCTTGACTCAAGCCAGTTTTGTCTGTGCCAGGAATGCTTTATCTACATTTTCTATCTGGCGAGGTAGCCTACAGTGTAATCCCACAATGATGTCACTTCTCTTCTGCTCTGCTTTTATCTGAATCCAGATGTTCTCCAACACGCTCCCGCCCTCAGATTTGTGCCTAGATATCCGTGCAGCTATAGATCTTTTTGATACTAAACTGCTTGGCTTCTCTTAAATCTCTAAAGTATATTTCTTATTTGTTGCCCATGGTTCTCTCCCAGAAGACCTTTGAATGACCTGACTGAAGTATCCCGCGAGGAGATCTGCTCTCAGTGCTCCTAAACATGAACTGTCCTTGAGCAAGCATTTTCTAAAATGGTGAGCTCTGAGAAGTGTCTTAAGACACTCCAGGGAAACACTATCCTAGCAAAGATGAATTGATACAACTTTTGGAAATACAGTGTTCTTGGAGAAAGTCCAGAAACCATATTGACTGGCTTTATTACAAATTCAAACTATCTAACCTCCGTGGACGTTCATGGCTACTGAAGCTTCATCTTCTTTAACTCTGAATCATATTCCTTAAGAGCAGCTGCTCCAGACATTTTCCATTCTCAAATTTCCAAATGAACCCTGTGTTCCAACCCCCAACTCTCGGCAGATAACCTTCTATTTTATTGAGAAGATAGAAGCCATCTAAATCCCTAAGTCCTTCAATCCCCTCCTTCTGTACCTTAATATTTCTCAGCATCTTCACATACTCTCATGTCTTCTGTCCTGCTCCGACTGAGATCAATCTCTCCATCTGTGCTTTCAAGTCCACCTTGTCTTAGTTCTCCTGGGACCTTGCTCCAATTACCTCCCTTACACTCGTGTCTTTGATCTTACCTTCTCCATTAACTCCTTGCTATCTACCCACACATGTTTAAGTGATCCCTCAATCTAAAAAATCTTTAGACTCTACTAATTAAAGCTACTTTCTTCTTTTGTTTTTCAAAGCCAAATTTCCCAGAAAGATGTACTACATTCATTATTTTCTCTTTTTATCACTCATTCATTCACTGAGTTACTCCTTTAATGTTGCTTCCATCACTCAACTAAAACTTTTCTCTTGAAAAGTCATGATCACAGGGATCAGCGGTTGGCATAATGGCTATGTCGCTGGACTCTCATGTAGTTGACCGCAGTTCGAGTCCTGGGCCTGGTGGCTTAAACTCACGCTGGGCATGTGTATGTGCGTGCCCAAGATTCCAAGAGGAGAATGGAGGAGAAGGGATTGCAGTGTGGCCATCCCCCCAGGGGGTGATTTCTCTCTTTCTGTCTCTCTCTGTCTTTCTGGCGAATGCATGTGCCCTATAGCAAAAACCTCTCCAAAAAAGAAAGAAAAGTTATGATCACAGAGGCTGGCAGAGGCTGGCAGGGGGCGTGGTGGTTAAGGTGGCTAAGTGTCTTAAGACACTCCAGGGAAACACTATCCTAGCAAAGATGAATTGATCCAACTTTTGGAGACACGATGTTCTTAGAGAAAGTCCAGAAACCATATTGATTGACTTTATTACAAATTCAAATAATCTAACCTCAATGGATGCTCATGGCTACTGAAGCTTCATCTTTTTTAACTCTGAATCACAGGTGGCTGATGGCAGTTCAAGTCCCAAACCTGGTGGCTTGCTTTCGCACTCTTTGTCTCTCTCTCTCAGTCCCTCAGTCTGGTCAAATTAAAAATAAATAATAAAAAAATAAAGTTAAATGAAATAATTCTTTTAAAAATATTTGTTATTAATAGAGTAATAATAAATTTATTATTTTAAAGAGAAAGAGGGAAAGTGAGAAAGCAAGCCTGGTCTGGGACTTGAACTGTCATGTGGGAATGTCCAGTGCCTTAACCACCACACTATCTGGGGCCCAAAATAAAATAATCCTTTAAAAAAAAAAAAGAAAAGTTATGATCACTCTGAGCTAGCAGGGGATGTGGTAGTTAGGGTGCTGGATTCCCACAGAGCTGACAGTGGTTCGAGAACTGGACCCAATGGCTTGAAAAATCACAAGAAATATTGGTTAAAGTTGGGGTTAGGGTTAGGGCCTTTAATTGTCTTGTATTTTTTTTCTCCTAGTTTCTATTTCTTTACCTCTTTTAGGCAATTCTCTTAACTTTATCTTTCAGCTTGTCTTGAATATTTTTCTTTAAACAATTATGATTTTTTTTTTTTCTAATTAGAGAGATTGAGAGAGAAGAGTTTCTGACAGGGCCTTGCCATTGCAGCTCTTTGCTCTGCCTCCCAGTTAGTGAGGATTACAGGTGCACATGTGTCCAACCTGGTTAGGGTGGTCTGAGGTCAGAGTCTGGGCCTCCCATGCAGCCCCAGCCTTGTGCGGTGGTGCCCTGCTGCTGGTACCACTATGACTGGGTCACAAATGATAATTTCCGAGAACTATTTCTTATTCTTGTGCTATCCTTATTTAATGAGTCCAATATCCTCCCTTTTTACCCTGAGGATATTGATTAGAGTTTTTTCCTGCTCCTTTTATTGTCACTGCTTCTTCTGAGTTTCTCCCTCTTTGACCCTTTTGGTTTTGCTGTGGCTTTTGGCTATATATTAGCGACTTCCCCCATGTCCACTTCTGTTTGGAATGACGTACGGAAAAGCTGGTTACCTGGACAGGCAGAGCTTGTTTACACTGGACTTTGCTATAGAATGACTGGGTGGGGACCTGGTCATCTCACTGTGCTCAGCTCCTAGAGTCAGAGCGGCAGCGATTTTCCCTGGGCTGCTTCAGTTTCCATAGAGAATGTTCCAGTCTCCTGCCTGGAGGTGGGTGGGGGATAATCCCTGTGAGAGCCAGTGTTCTGAGTCACATTAACCAGGTAACGACTCAAGTACTTGCTTAAAAAGTCTCAATCTTAGCTTTTTTTTTTTTTCCCCAGAGGGTGCATGTGCTTGCCTGAGACAGAGAGAGGAAAAAAGAAACCTCAGTGGAGTGTGGTCACCCCCCCAGTCCCTTCTCTTTTATTTTTCCATCCTGCCAGGATTTGGGGCTTGCATACACACATGCCCAGCATGTTTTTCAAGTTGCTGGGGCTGGGCTTTGAACTGCAGTCTGCCACATGGGATCCAGCTCCTTTAACCACTAGATTACAGGGCCAGCCTAATATCCTTTCTACATAAAACTTTTTTTTGGTTCTGCCCTCTGTCTCACCCTGCTATTTTTTTTTTTTTAAGTTTATTTCTTCCATGAGAAAGAGAGACAGACAGGTACCCCAAAAGGATTTCCCCCCAGCTAGCCTGGATAACAGATGCACGTGTGCACCCAGCATGTCTAGAGAGGCCCAGGAATGCAAATCTGGGACCTCCCATGTGGCTCCAGCATCAGAGCACTACATTACACTACACCACCAGCTGTCCTGCCACCCCTTTTTGATTTTTCTTTTAAAGTTTATTTACTTATTTTCATGAGACGACGGTCTGAGAGAGAAAGAACGAAGCACAATCAACAGGGTATCATGCCAGAATCACTTCTCTCAGTCTTCCTGGCCAGGATCATGAGTTTGTGCGCCCACAGTGTACAGGGCCACCGGGGAACCGAACCCGTGATCTTCTATATGGATCCAGTTTTGCTACAGCAGCACATTGCTGTTGCCACAGAGCTGGATCTAATTTTTTTTTTTTTTTAAATAGAAGAAGAGAGGTGCAGGAACACATTAATGACAAAAGACTACAGAAAAGCCACCGGCTGACTTGAGAACAAGCTCATGGACAGAGATAACAGGATTACAGAGCACATGTCTTCTTTACGTGCCAGAACGATAAAGTGTTCCAAGCTGTCATGGATTTTATAGTACTTAAGAGTCAATATTCAGAATAATTATAAGGTACTTTTCTTTCTTCCTTTTCTTTTTTTGAGAGTTTTTGTTTGTTTGTTTTTGTTTGTTTTTTGTTTCTTGCTATAGGGGGTGTGTACTCACCAGAAAGACAGAGAAAGACATAGAGACAGAAAGCGAGAAATCACCCCCCAGGGGGGATGGCCACGCCACAATCCCTTTTCCTCCATTCTCCTCTCGGGATCTTGGGCATGCATGCACAGGCGCCCGGCCTGAGTTTAAGCCACTGGGTCTGGAACTCAAACCACAGTCGACTACATGAGAGTCTAGCGATATGGCCATTACACCAACTGCTGGTCCCTATAAAATACTTTTCTAGGATCTGCTTTTTAAAATGCTCTCGGTATACTAAAATATAGCTCCCAGGACCAGCGGTTATAGAAGTTTTTGCTATAGGGTGCTATAGCAAAAACCTCTCCAAATAGATAAATAAATAGATAAATAAAATACAGTTCCCAATTTATCAAAATAAAAAGTTAGGAAATAAATTTGGCAATAAAGTAAATTTCTCTAGCACATATCATATTTGTTCATTACTCTAGATAAGCTGGTTTTCCTGCTGCCTTTTCAAACACTGTTTTTTATTATTTTTTGCTTAAGCTAATATTCCTTCATCCTTCTCTCCTATTCAAATTCCATACGTCTTTTGAGGTCTAACCCAAGAGGATAACATAGTCCTCCAAAGGTTCATGGTTCAGAATGTGGTCCAATGGATGGTGACTAGAAGCACTGACCTCATGAATGGATTAGGGTGTCTCGTGAGAGGCTGACTGAGTTCTAGCTCTCTCTGGCGGGGGCTAATTCTCACAAGAACAGGTTGTTACAAAAGAGAGCTGGCTGTAGGTCTCTGTTGGAACCACTAACCTCTGCTTCTGGTGGCCATATTGCAGGCTGGCTTGATGTCAGTCCTGTGCCTTTGGACTGTCTAGCCACCACAATAATGAACAAAATAAACCTCCATTTGTTTATAAATCACATGATCTCAGGGATTTCTGCAAGCAATATAATAACTGAGTAAGACACCTTCTCTTTTCAACGAAAGCTTCCATTTGACTGACCTCTTCTCTTCCTGATACTGCAGGACTTCTTTTTCTTTTTTAAGAATTATTTTATTTGACATTATTATTATTATTATTTTCCAGTTTGATCAGAGAAGGACAGACAAAGAGAGGGAAAGTGAGAAAGCATGCCACCAGGTCCAGGAACACCATGTCACTGGTTGGCCCCAACTCTGCAGCACTTCTTTGACCCACACATCCTGGTGCTGCTTACATCTGCAATACCCGCCCTCTGGTTGCCTTCCCTACTAGATTGTGAACTCCATGGTGGCAAGGTCATAGCCTTTTTTTGACACCTCTTAACTCTCAGTACCACATTAGGTACAGACCAGATGTGCAAGAAAAATTTATTTTTTTCCCCAAATAAAAAAGGTTTAGTTTTATTGTGATCATAAAAATGTTATATGCCTACTATAGAAAACCTCAAACAAAATAGATAAGTGAGAAGAAAAAAGTGAAGTCACAGCATTAAGAAAAAACCATTTGGCATGGTGGTTAGGAGTGCTGGACTCCCACATGGTCAACTGTGGTTCAAGTCCCAGACCTTGGGGCTTCCAGACCTTGTGGCTTGCTTTCTCACTTTCCCTCTCTCTCTCTCTCTCTTTCACTCTGTCCTTCTCTGGTCAAATTTAAATAAATAAAGTTAAGTAAATAATTCTTTTTAAAAAAAAAAGAGAGAGAGAGAACCATTAATACATTTTGGTAAACCCCTTTCCAAACATTTTTGTATGCATATAGACATAAAGATATATAATTTTATATAAAATCTTTTTGATTACCTTGCTCTTCTGCAATTTGCAACAATAAATACAGATGTTTAGTGTCTACATAGAATTTTATTATTGTTGCTTCCTAAATCTAATTTTATTTAAAAGCAGAAATGTGCTTCCAAAAAATTACTGGCCATTTACCATGACAATGAGGTGCTGAACATGGAAATTATATATTTTTCTGGACTACTGATTCTTTGGTCATCAGACCCACTGTAATTGTAACATGGCAAAATTAATCTATTTGTCCATATATTTTAAAAGATACTGAGTACCTGGTAAACATTTTTATGCACTACCCATTAATCCTTATATGTTTATTTGCTCTAAAGAATTAACTAATTAATTTTAAATTTGACTACAGAGAGACAGAGACAGAGGGATGGTGAAAAGCAAGCCACCAGGTCCAGAACTTGAACCGTGGTCAGCCATGTGGGAGTCCAGCACCTTAACCACCACACCACCTGCCAGCCCCAATCCTCGTATGTTTTGTTACACAAGGAGGTGTCAATCAGTTAACACATCGGTAAATTCCTTCTGGAAGTGTCAAGGTGACGATAAGTACTTGCCTGTATCCATTTCACCTCACTTGGACAGCTTTTGTTTAAATGACAATGGTGATGGCAAATCCGACACATAATTAGTTCACATACAATCTATTATATTGGATTTTTGAAAAATGGTTATTTAAAGCTCTAAAGGTCTTTTTTGGTCCTGTGCATCTAGACAAACAGCTTGCAACCCACTCAGTTCCTTCTCATCAATTTCCATGCCAGATGAGAATTTCCAGAACTGTTTTTCAAATCAGGGCAAGGGAAAAGAACAGGGCAGGGAATCCTTGGCTGCAACAGCCGGCTTCAAAGAATTCAGTGTGCTAGGAACAGCAGCCAGCTGGGTGCGACTGACTGCACCCTTGCACCAAAGCCAGAGAACAAAGATGAAGGGCGAGGAAATGAAGGAGATTCTTGAAGTAACTTCCCAAGAGGAATCTCAGACCAGCCACACCCAGTCCCTTCATCTTAGTAAATAACTCAGCAAAACTGCAAAAGAGCTTAGCCGAGTCCCTGCAGGGACCTCTCCCACAGAGCGGGAGACTTCGTCCTTACTGCTGTTACACGCAACTTCCCAAACCCAAGCTTGCCTGCAGGGGAAGCGTGTGCTCTCCCCAAGTCACGGCATGTTTATCATAAGATGAACAAACAAACAGCAAATAGCTCTCGGAGGGAGCACATAGCTCTTGGAGGGCTTTCTCTATTTCCTGGCAGCAGCAGGAGAGCAGCTGTCTTATGGCTAAACTGGGAATTTGGGCTTTTTAATACAGTTCTAAAGTTCTACTAGCAACCTTATTTTCTGTCTATATCTGATGATCGCATTGAAATGAACTGCTCTTTCTGAAACGGGCTGACTTGACTGCAAATGGACTGCAAAAAAGCAGCATTCATGACGCCCAGCAAGCACTCATTAATTTATTCACCCGGCATTTACTGAACACCTACACTAAGCAAGAGCCAGATGCGGATTCAAAGATAAAAACAAGGTCGCTGCCCACAAAGAGGGAACAACAGTAACTACCACCATGACAAAAGCGGCAGACTTTGACAGAGCCCTTATGTGTCAGGGTTACTACACGAGTCCGGCCATTATCCAATTTAGTCTTGATGACACTCAAGTAGTGCACTGTCCATTTCATAGAGGAGAAAAGTAAGGCGTGTAGCACGAGTGCAAAAGACAGATCACTTTTTCTCTTTAGTTTTTTAAAAATAATTTTTAAAAATTATTTATTTAATTTTTATTTATTATCATTATTTTTCTATTTGACCAGAGAAAGAGAGAGAAAGAAAGCAAGCCGCCTCAAACTGGGGTTGGCCATGAGGGAGTCCAGCGCCTTCACCACACCACCTGCTGGCCCCTAAAAATTTTTTTAAACCCACACAGAGTAACTGTATATATGTGTGGAGGTGCAATGTGATTCTACCCTATAGAAACAGGATGTGTAATGATGCACTCAGGGTCATTAGCATACTCATCATCTCAGCCATTTGTCATCACTTGGGTAGGGACACTCCAAGGCCCGGCTGTTAGAAACTTTGAGGTACACAGCAGGTGGTGGCCCTCTCTGTTCTCCCACTGCATCTTGTAGCACTAGATTTTCTTCCGATCTACCTGCGATTTTATTTCTCTTAATCCACATGCCTCTCTGGCCCACACCGTCTCTCCTGGTCTCTAGCAGTCCTTCATCCCACTACCTCTACGAGGCTATGATTTTTATTTCCACATAGGAGGGAGAACACGTGGTGCTTCTCTTCCTGTGCCTGGCTTATTTCATTCAACAAAATGTCCCCCAGGCTGGCCTATCTGTCATCGAAGGACAGGATCCTGTCCTTGTGAATGGCTAAACAGTATTCCATTGTGTATATAGTTCACATTTTCTCTAAGAAGGATCACTTTTGAATGAAGGTAAGGGAGTGAGAAGAGAGGAGGAAATGGGAATGAAAAGGACTCAGAAGACGTATTACTTGCGCTGGGTCTATCTGAGGGTGGACATAAGTGATAGATGGATATGAAAGTAAGTTCTACCTAGGGAAAAGCAAAAAACAAGACTGTGCAAGAGAAAACATGCGCCGTGACTGGGGAATGAGTGTTTAGTGTGGTGAGACTGCAGCCTCTGAGTAAGAGTCGTGGTTCGAAAGCTGGGGCTGGCTTGTCAGGGAGATGTTGAGTCATGAAATTCACAATTCATCGTAGGAGATACAGGAACAACCACGTTCTGAGCAAGGGTGGCAAGACTGGGACAACGCTTTCGAGAATTACACTCATGAGAGGTCTTGCAGTAGTTCTCCAGCCTCAGTGTGTATCAGAATCACCTGCAGAACACCTAAGATCTCTTGGCCCCACCCCAAAAGATTCCGATGAAATTAATCTGGGGTGGGGCCTCGCAATCAGTATTCTTTGTGAGCTACCTAGTGACCCTAATGTGTAATCAGAGTTGAAACCATTCATGTAGAACAAGTACTGGAGCAAAGAAAGTTACGAAGTTACTTGAAGTTACTTAATGTCTCCCAAACTGGAGTGGTCACAAGAATTGTATCCAATGCTTGTTAAAAAGCAAATCCCCAGGTCCCTTGCCTGTTGGCACTGAGTAGTTCTCAGATGGAATCAAGGAATCTGTCTTTTGATCACCTCTCCAAGGTGTCTAATTAGAGTCCTAAACTAGAGTCAGGTGGTGCCAGTGGGAATGAAGAGCAGGTTATGCCAAGCAAAATAAAACTTAAAATTAAATTTTCTGCACTATTTCAGGCCAGCTCATGGTATAATGGGGAAGGCAACAGGATCCCACCTGGCTGATTGTGCAGCTAGCGTCCTGGGCCCTGTGACTTCAAAACGCACACCTAGTGCATGAGTGCCCCAAATCCTGAAAGAACTGGGAAGGGATTACAGCTTGGCCAACCCCCTTTGAGGGAGGTGCTGCTTACTCATTCACTCCTTTCCCCAGGAGAGCACATATGCCCTTTAGCAAATTAAAAGTAGTTTTTCCCACACTATTTATACTTGCTTTTCTATACTTCCAGCTTAAAACACACGAAAATAACCAAATTTGAGCATGGTTTACTAAATTGACATCTTTACTTAGAGAGGTTTTTGCTATAGGGTGCGTGCGCTCGCTAGAGAGACAGAAAGCAAGGAATCACCCTGCAAGAGTGATGGCCATGTCACAAACCCTTCTCCTCCATTCTCCTCTCCGGATTTTGGGCATGTGCCTGGCATGAGTTTGAAGCCTCGGGGTCCAGGACTCAAACTGCAGTCAGCCATGTGGGAGAGTCCAGCAATGTAACCAGTATGCATCTGCTGGTCCCTAAATTAACATCTTTAGCCTAAAGTGGTTTTCTTTTTTTTTTTAATTCATAGTAAATTTTAATTTAGTCATTTACTTTGGTCTTTATCAGAACCACGAGAATAAGAGATTTCAAAAGCCTAAGTGGTATCATTCAATTTCCGGTAATCTGCATTAAGGAATGGGCTTAATATTGGATGGTAAAGTCTGGTTTCAACATAACGTCTTAAAAATCCCTTGTTTGTATGTTCAAAGAAGTTCCAGAATCTGCTTACTATGTCCTTCAAAGGAAATATGTAATAAAGCAAGTACTATATTTCCCTGTCCTAAGAATCTTGATTTTTAAATTTTAAATAATATGGAATTAGCTTTACTTTTTTCTCTTGAACACAGGCAAAATGGAACTTAAAGAACTTGTAGCTGCTTTTCCTGCATCTGTAACAAAGAAGAAATAAAATCTTGGACAATTGTTATGCATTCTTTTTTTTTTGGGGGGGGGGATAGGTTTTTGCTATAGTGCGTGTGCGCTAGCCAGAAAGACAGAGAGAGACAGAGAGATAGAAAGTGAGAAATCACCCCCCAGGGGGGATGGCCACGCCACAATCCCTTCTCCTCCATTCTCCTCTCGGGATCCTGGGCACGCACGCACACGTGCCCGGCGTGAGTTTTGAGCCACCGGGTCTGGGACTCGAACTGGAGTCGACTACATGAGAGTCCAGCGACATAGCCATTATGCTAACTGCTGGTCCCTTGCTATGCATTCTTATGCCTTCACTACAATGATGACATTTGGGGCTAGAAAGTTAGCCGTTTATTTCAGAGACTAAATGACATAAACTAAATGTACGTTCATTTAGCAGCAGAGCACAGTAATGGCAAGAGCACTTGACTAAGAGTCAGGAGACTTGGACTCTGTCCCAGTTCCATTACCAACTGGCTGGGAGACCTCAGCCTCGATTTCTGTATTTTCATAATAGAGGAGGGTAGAAATGGATAAGTAGTTTTCAAATCATGTTTCACAGGCACCTAGGATTTCACAGAAGCCTGGATAAGGTTCTATAAATATTTCATTTTAATTCTTATTACAGACATACTGTTAGGGGCCAGCAGATGGTGTGATGGTTGGGGCACTGGACTCACACATGGCCAACTGTGGTTCAAGTCCCAGACCTGAGGTCTTGCTTTCCCTCGCTGTCTCTGGTGAGTGCACATGCCCTATAGAAAATTTAAAAGTGATAATAATAAGTAGCTTAAATCATCCTTTAAAAAACATACTTTTATTTTTGGGACCAGCAGTTAGCGTAATGGCTATGTCGCTGGACTCCCACGTAGTCGACCGTGGTTTGAGTCCCGGACCCGATGGCTTAAAACTCACGCCAGGCGCATGTGTGTGCGTGCCCAAGATCCCAAGTGGAGAATGGAGAAGGGATTGCGGCGTGGCCATCCCCCCTGGGGGGTGATTTCTCACTTTCTATCTCTCTGTCTCTCTCTGTCTGGCGAGCACACGTGCCCTATAGCATAAACCTCTCCAAAACAAAAAAAGAAAAAAAAAACTTTTATTTTTAAAAAGCTATGAAAAACGTCCTGGCAGGTGGCATGGGTGGCTGAACTCCCACATAGCTGACCATGGTCATGGTTCAAGTCCCAGACCTGCCAGCTTGCTTTCTTACTTTTCCTTTCTTTCTGTGGAAAAATTAAAAATAAATAATAATAACAAATAAAATAATGTAAAATAATTTTTTAAAACAATCTCTGATGAAAACAAAAATGCACATTAAATACATTGAATAGTAAATTTTAATTACATAGATACTACTAACTTGTGTTCCCAGGTAAACTCATCTGTGTAGCTTCTCTTGCTCCATAATACACACACACACACAGACACACACACACACACATGTCATTAATGTGTCACTGAATAGGGAGCTTTTTATCTGCTCTGCTCTTTCTTTTCTTTTTAATCCAGGACTGTATCAGTTTAAAAGCTGCAATTACTTCAAATCTTTGTATCTAACTTGGTAAAAGTACATGTGATCAGCCCTTCTTTTATTGGTTTCTATATATCTTGTTAGGGAATCAAATACAAATATTATTTTACAAAACTCTAGAGGACTATGTTGGTTTTTCATAATTTGCTATAGGGCATATGTGCCAGACTGAGAGAGAGAGAGAGAAATTACCCCCCCAGGGGTTGATGGCCATGTCACAATCCCTTCTCTATTGTCCTCTTGGGGTTTAGGGCATGCATGCATACATGCCCGGTGTGTTTTTCAAGCCGCCAGGATCAGGACTCAAGCCATGCAGTCAGTATGTGGGATCCAGCTGCTGTGTCTGCCTCCTCACAGCCTGTCCCTAAGATAAGTCTTTAAATGTTAAGGTAATAACAAATAGGGGCCAGCAGGTAGCATGGTCATTAAGGCACTGGATTCCCCATGACTGACTCTGCAGTTCAAGTATGGACCTGCAGCTTGAAAAATCACGCTGAGCACATGTGCAGTGTGCACCAAATCCCCAGAGAATGGGAGAGAAGGGATATTATCAAAAAGCAATGGCAGAAACACTTTAAGGAGTGGGGGGCCATATGAAAGGCAAGGCCAAGGGGTAGTCCTGTAGCCCAGTGGTCAAGGGAGCCAGAGTCTACATGGCTGATCATAGTTTAAAACCTAGCCCCTGGGGCCAGCAGGAGGCATGGGGGTTAAGGGTGATGGACTCCCACGTGGCCAACTGGTTCGAGTCCCGAACCTTGGGGCTTTGCTTGCTTTCTCACTTTCCCTCTCTCTTTCCCATTCTGTCACTCTCTAGTCAAATTAAAATTTATATATGTATATATATTTAAAAATCCCTAACCCCTGAGGCTTGAAAAACATGTAGGACACATGTATGTGCATGCCCCAAATTCTAACAGAATAGAGAAAGGGAGGAGAAAGAATTGAAGATGACCACGCCCCATTGGGGGTGTTTTCTCCCCCTGCCCTCTGGCAAGTGTTATGTACCGTCTTGCAATTAAAAAGGAAAAAGGCAGGACTAGCAGGTGGCGTGGTGGTTAAGGTGCTGGATCCTTCCACATGGCTGACCATGGTTCAAATCCTGAACATGGTGGCTTGCTTTCTCACCTTCTCTCTCTCTCTCTGTCTGTGTGTGTCTCTCTGATCAAATGAAAAATGAATGAATGAATAAATAAAGTTAAATAAATAATTTTTAAAAAATTTAAAAAAGGAAAAAGGCAAAACTACAAGTGTATAGATAAGCACTAGCAGCTATTATTGCACAAGCATTTTAAAAATACTAGTGGATATTATACAAATTGATACAAACTATAAATTTTATTAGGATGAGGCCTTTTAACTACAGACCCTTTTTTTAAGAGAGAGATTTTTGCTATAGGGTACATGCGCTTGCCAGAGAGACAGAGAAAGACTAAGAGACAGAAAATAAAAATTCCTCCCAGTAGGATGGCCACTCTGCAATCCCTTCTCCTCCATTCTCCTCTCAGGATTTTGGGCACGCACACACACACACACACACACACACACACACACACACACATGCCTCATGTAAGTTTTATGTCACTGGGTCCAGGACTTGAACCACAGTTGACTACGTGGGAGTCCAGCGATGTAACTATTATGCCATCCGTTGGTCCCACAGAATTTATTCTTTTATACTTAAGTTTCTTTACTGAATAAGGCACTTGTCAGAACAACAGTTAAATAGCTGAATTACTATGATTTCTACATTTAAGGGGGTTCATAATATATAGCTTTTTAACTTGGAAATCTTAGCGATATTATAAATAAATTAAATGGTTCAATTTGATAATACAGAGTCCCAACATTGCCATATTTACAACCTTAGACAAAATGTTAGTGATGAATCACTACTGATTAATCAAAAGAGGGTTTAAACTGGACATGCAAAATGAAATTAATTTTCTGTGCTGAAACTGTGAGTGTAAAGCTGGCCTCTATATTAATCTACTCTGGCTGTCATAACAAAACACTGTGGACTGGATGGCTTAGCAGGAATTTATTTCTCACAGTTCTGGAGACTGGAAGTCTAGAATCCATGTGGCGGCAGGGCCAGTGTGTGGTAAGGACTCTCCTTTGTTTGCAGACAGCTGCCTTCTTAGGTGCCCCCATGGTGGGGGGGGGGTGGGTGTAGACATAAGAGAAAGAGAGAGAGGGAGGGAGGGAGCACCAGCACTACCATCACAGCCTCATTTAGGCTTAATTAGTTCATCCTTATAAGCCCTGTCTCTAAGTCCAGTCACATTGGGAGTCACTGCTTCAACACAGGAATCTGCGGGGGGTACTATTCAGTCCATAACAGCCTTTGAGTATCTGATCTTTAAGACAAACCCCCAAAACACCATCTTTCTCCAAACAATGAGTTTCTACAACTCAGTGAGAAAAGCATTTATTGATTTCTACGAAGTGATTATTCATTAATTAGGAATGTAAGCAACTCAGCTTTGGTACAAAAATGCACTATCATGCCCTTTTTGAACATTTGGGTCAGCATAACTAGAAGAAAAAGATTAGATGAGCTATCAGGATGTTAAAAACATATCTATTAGTATTTGTAGCTACTTATCTGTATGGATCATAGCTTTCTTGACCTTTTTAATCTTTTAAATTATTTATTTTATTTTATCTATTTTTATTATTGTTATTATTTTTCAGTTTGCTATAGGACATGTGTGTTCACCAGAGACAGACAGACAGGGAAAATAAGAAAATAAGTCATTATGTTTGGGACTCAAACTTCACTTGGCCATGTGGGAGTCCAGTGCCCTAACTACCATACCACCTATGGACCACAACCTTTTTTTTTAATCTTGAAACAAAATATTGGAAAGCTTCCTCCCTAAGATCAGGAACGAGACAAGGATGCCTGCTCTCACCAATTCTATTCAAAATAGTACAGGAAGTTTAACCAGAGCAATTAGACAAATAAATAAATAAAAGTCATGTAAATAGGCAAGACAGAAGTAAGACTATCTCTGTCCACAGATGACATGATCATACATGCAAAAAGACCTAGGGACTACAAACACACACACACACACACAGAATCAAGAAATGAACTCAGCAAAGATACAGAATACAAAATGGACCAAAAAAATCAAATATATTTCTACATACAAGCAATAAAAAATGTATAAAAGAAACTAAGAAAAACAATTCAATTTATAATAGCATGAAAAATACTTATAAATTAACCAAGGAGGTAAGAGATACATACCCAGAAAACTAACTACAAAACACTGCAGACAGAAATTGTCTAAGTAAATGCAAAGACATCTGTACTTATAGATTTGAAAACTTAATGCTGTCGAGATGGTACTACTACCTAAAGTGATCTATAAATTCAATGCAATCCCTATTAAAATCTCAATGATGGGCCAGCAGGTGGCATAGTGCTTAAGGCGCTAGACACTTATAGGTGGACTACGGTTCTAGTTCCAAACCTGGAGCTTTGTAAATCATGCTGGGCATGTGTGTGTGTGCATGCATGCCCCAAATCCCAAGAGAATGGAAGAGAAGGGTTTGTGGATGGTCATCCTCCTGGGGAGTCATTTCTCACTTTCTTTGTCATTGTTTCTCTCTGGGGAGAGCATGTGCCCTATAACTAAAGCAAAACAAAAAAATCCCAATGAAGGGCCAGCAGGTAGTGTGGTGGCTAAGGTGCTAGACTCCCATATGGTCAGCCACAGTTCAAATCCTGAACCTAGCGTTTGCTTTCTCACTTTCTCTCTCTCTCTGGTCAAACTAAATAATAATAATAGTACAATAAATTAAATTAAATTAAATTAAATTTTCTAAAATCCCAATGATTTTTTTTAATTTTTTTTTTTTTTTTTTTTTTAGTTTTTTTTGCCACAGGGTATGTGCACTTGCTGGAGAGAAACAGCGGGAAAGTAGGAAATCATCTTCCAAGGGGGAGATAGACACGCCACAACGCCTTCTCCTCTCTTCTCTCCCTGGGACCTTGGGCACACATACATGCATGTCCGGTGTCAATATCAAGCCTCCAGGTCTAGATCTCAAACTGCAGTCAGCACCTTCACCACACCACCTCTCATATCAACTTAAAATTCAAAAAAATCACGTTAGTGTTGCAGGGACCATGCATAGTCAAAACGATCTTGAAACAGAACAAAGTTAGATGACTTACTTTCTTGATTTCAAAACTTACTACAAAAAACAGTAATCAAAACTGTGGTACTGGCATAAAGACAGACATATAAACCAACAGAATAGAATAAAAAAATAAACCCTCAACTGATTTTTAATAAAGGCACCAATGGTCCCATTCAGTGGGGGAAAGGACAGTCTCTTCAATGACTAGTCTTGCAAAAACTGATATGCAAATACAAAAGAATAAAATCGATGGACAGCAGGTGGTATGGGTTAAGCCCCTGAATCCCACATGGCTGACTCCATGGTTTGAGCTAATAGCTTGAAAATCACACAGGGCACATGTGTGTGTGTGCCTAAAATCCCAAGAGGAGAGTAGAGGAGATAAGATTGTAGCAATAGCTTGAAAATCACACAGGGCACATGTGTGTGTGTGTGTGTGTGTGTGTGCCTAAAATCCCAAGAGAGTAGAGGAGATAATATTGTAGCATGGCCACACCCTATGGGGTATGGGTTCTCACTTTGCATCCTACCCACTCCCTGACCCCCTTTCTCTCTGTCTGTCTCTGGAGAACACATGGTCCCTATAGCAAAAAAAAAAAAAAAAAAAGAAAAGGAATTTGGTCCTTATCTGATATCTTATACAAAAATTAACTCAAAATGGATAAAAAACTTAAATATAGAGTTAAAAATATAAAACTCTTAGGGAAAAAATAGGGCAAAATCTTTATGACACTGGATTTAGCAGTGATCAATATAACACCAAAAAGCACAGGGAACAAAAGAAAGAAGAGATAAATTGGACAGAAGATAGGACAGCAATTCCCTAGAACCTATGGTAAAAATCTCTCTCAAAATTTTTTTTAAAAAAAGGGGTGAGGGCCAGCAAGTGGTGTAGTGGTTAGGGGCTCTGGACTCCCATTTGGCTAACCACAGCTCAAGTCCTGGACCTGGTGGCTTGCTCTCTCACTTTCTCACGCTCTCTCTCTTTTAAATGAATTTATTTTAACTTTATTTATTATTCTTCAATTTTGACCAGAGAGAGTCAGACAGAAAGGAAGAGTGAGAAAGCAAGCCGCCAGGTTCAGGGTTCAAACTGTGGTCAGCCACGTGAGAGTCAGTACCTCAACCACCAAGCCACCTGCTGACCCCATGCTTTCTCACTTTCCCTTTCTCTCTCTGAATCTCTCTCTAGTCAAATTAAAATAATAATGATAAATAAAGTTAAATAAAAATAATCCTTTTTTTGGGGGAGAGGTTTTTGCTATAGGGCGCGTGCGCTTGCCAGATAGAGACAGAAAGCAATAAATCACCCCCCAGAGGGGATGGTCACACCGCAATCCCTTCTCCTCCATTCTCCTCTCGGGATCTTGGGAACGCACGCACATGCGCCCGGCATGAGTTTTAAGCCACCAGGTCCAGGATGTGAACCGCGGTTGACTACATGGGAGTCCAGCGACATAGCCATTACGCTAACTGCTGGTTCCCAATAAAAATAATCCTTTAAAAAAAAAACAAAAAACAAAACAACCTAAGACAGAGTTACTATAAGCTACAGCAATTCTACTTCTAGTTCTATGCCCAAAAGAAATAAAAGGAGGATCTTGAACAGATTTTTGTTCATCTAGGTTCACAGCATTATTCACAATTGTCAAAACATCAAGCAGCCCAAATGTTCATCAGCAGATTACTGGATAAACAAATGTGGTATATGCACACAGTAGAACATTATTCAGTCACAAAAAGGGATGAAATTCTGACACATGCTACAATACAGATAAACTTTGAAAACATCATGCTGAGTGAACTAGGCCAGACACAAAAGGAAAATACAGTACAATTCCACTCGTTTAATGTACTAGATTGGTTAAATACATAGAGACAGAACGTAGAATGGTAGTTTTCAAGAACTGGGGAAAAAGGAGACAGAGAGTCACTTAATGGGCATGAAGTTTCAGCTCTGCACGGTGGAGTGGATGGTGGTGACGGCTGCATAGCACTGGGAGTGTGCTTAATACCATAGGACTGTATACTACAACAGTTAATGTGGTAATTCTGTGTTAGGTATACTTTACCACAATAAAAAGAAAAAAATGCATTAACAGCAGACCTAACTTCAAGATCATATTTCTTCTTTTTTTTTTGGTGGGGGGAGAGGTTTTGGCTATAGGGCGAGTGCCCTCACCAGAAGGACAGAGACAAACAGAAACAGAAAGCGAGAAATCACCCCCCAGGGGGGATGGCCACGCCATAATCCCTTCTCCTCTTGGGATCTTGGGCATGCACGTACACGTACACGCACCCAGCGTTAGTTTAAGCCACTAGGTCGACTACATGGGAGTCCAGCAACATAGCCATTACACCACCTGTGGTCCCAAGATCAAATTACTTCTAAGGTCTTTCTAATTCTAAACTTTTATGAGACATCGTGATAAGGAGACAAGAGAAAGAGAATTTAATGAGGAAGAAGGTCCCAAGTCCCCATGTTCTGAATTAAGTGTGTGAGTCTTTTAGAGACTGTGCATGAATCAAGACACTATAGCAATGGTCACCGACTCATATGCCGCCCAGGCCAGCAGGAACCGTTAAGTAAGCGGATGAAGTGGGGCAGCTGGGGATGCTGGTAAATCTGAGGCCATATGCTCTGTCTCGAGGGAGCAGCTGCACCTCCACCCCAGCAAACTATCTCCCTGCAGGAATGTGGGCATGGTGTTTGCAGGGTTTTCTAATCTTCTAATGAAATAGAAATTGAGATTTTTTTTGAGCATCTAATTTGTTTTTAAAGATTTTAAAATTTTATTTGTTATTATAATTTTTAAATATTTTTGTTATAGGGCATGTGTGCTTACCAGAGAGAGAGAGAAGTAAAGTGAGAAAGCGAGCCGCCAGGTCTAGGACCAGAACTGCAGTCATCATGTGGGAGTCCAGTGCCTTTACCACCAGGCCACCTACTCGCCCCAGCATCTGATTTTATTTTTTAAAAGAATTATTTTATTTAACTTTATTTATTCATTTATTTTCTTTTTTAAATTTTTAAAAATTATTTATTTAATTTTATTTATTCATTCATTTATTTTAATTTGACCAGAGAGAGACAGAGAGAAAGAGTGCGAAAGTAAGCCACCAGGTCCAGGACTCGAACTGTGGTCTGCCATGTGGGAGTGTCTAGCACCTTACCCACCACGCCACCTGCTTGTCCCATCACTTATTTTCATTTTGATCAGAGAGGTACAGAGCGAGAGAGCGAGAGTGAGGAAAAGTAAGAAAGCAAGCTGCCAGGTCCAGGACTTGAACGGTGGTTGGCCATGTGGGAGTCCAGACCTTTAACCAGCACACCACCTGCTGGCGCCCAAGCATCTATGTTTTTTTTTTTTTTTTTTTGAGAGGTTTTTGCTGTAGGGCACGTAATTTTTAAAAGTATTTTTAATACTTTTAGAAAGCACCCGCTGTCAGCCAACCACTAACTTGCGATCTCTTTTACAGAGAACAAAGGCTGGACCCAGAACACAAAGAAGGACTAGAGCTATCACTCACCAGTGTTTAAATTTTGTGCACATATCATGATTGAAATCCTTTAAATCCTAATTTTGTCAGTACCAGCGAGTACTGAATGCTATTTAATTAGGTGCTATTTAACACAGTACAGTTTTTAGTGGGGCACTTTGAACATGAAGTTTATCTCCTGGCATGCAGTAGGTGGTCAAAAAGTGATAGCAATAATTATTTTAAATCAATGCTATTCAATATGGAAAAGTTAGTATAAAGCAGATTTTCAAAACCAACTCTACCCTATAATAAGAGAGATGACTATATAATTCATTCGATAATCTATCTTCTGTGTAATAATTGGTAAAAAGCCTTCATATTAAATAACAAAAAAGAAATCACTTAGCTTTATTAGGTACTAGGGATATAGTTACTGGAAAAAGAAGGTTGCTGCTCCTGTGAGGCTTACAATCTAGTAAGGGAGATGGATATTAATAAAGTCATCCAAATAAACAGTTAGAAACTGTAATGACTGATATGACTAAATAGTATAAGATGATTTGAAAAATCATAATGAAGGGACCTAATTCAGATGAGGAAGAGAGTCACAGAGAAGGCCCCTTTAAGGAGCTGACCTTTAAACTAAGGCCTAAAAAAAGAGAGGTTGGCCACCTAGGGGTACTATGTATGGAGGGTGAGGAGCTTCTGGTGGGAGAGGAGCCCGTGACAAAAGCATTCCAGGAATGCTTATGTGACATGTGTGACAGCCCCAACTAACCAACATCGAAAAGGGAAAACTAAACAGAGGGGAAGATTAAAGTTACTGGAGGCAGAGAGGTGAAAGATTTGAGAGGATGTCACGTGTCAGTCTTCTCCTTGCAGAAAGGATTTTGAAGAAGGAAGGAAAAATGAAAAAAATTGGGAATGGAAGAGGAATAAGTAAAATGGGAAATAGGAACCGAGGTAGAAGTTGTCTATTGTCTAAACCAGGCTTCTGGGAGACAAGGCCAGGAAGGGACTCTGGTTGGAGCTGGTGCAGATTACTGGCCGGTGGAGCCCGGAGAGGAAAGAAAACACAAGGAGGGATTTTTGTTTGTTTGTTTTAAAAATTACAAAAGTAACAATTGCTCCTTAGTAATTCAAACAAGCCAGCCAGCCACCCTAGTCCTGATGTAAGCACCGCTAATCCTCACAGAATGGTTTTTAGTGGTGAGGATGAGGATTAGTGACAAGCAGAATCAAGTGGAAGTCTGAAGCAATTACAGAGCAGTCAGACCCAGCGCTTAATTTCAGCCTAATTGCCTGCATTTTCCCTTGAGATCAGATCACCTCATCCACTATAATATTAAGTATTTTAGGGAAGAGTAGCCGTTTTGTGTCATGTACACAGGCCCACTGCAATTCTCTGATTCCTAGAACGTCAGCTCTATAAAATCAGGGATTTTTGTCAGTTCTCTGATTATCAGACCACAAAATCCGCGAAGGTACGAATTTCTCTCTCTCCTGCTCACTACTTTATCACCAGCAACCAACGCAGAAATATTTATTGAATGAATGACTATCCCTAGACTCTTAAGATAAAACCACTGTGAATTCTAAGTGAAACAATAAAAGGTGAGAAAAAAGGAAAAAGGAAGGGAAGAATGAAATTAGTAATACTTCAGATTCTGACATTCACTCCTGATTCTTCAGCCTCCTCATGCCTCAATCAGCAAATGCTGTCAGACCAACTCCTTAACAGGTCTTCATCTTCATGGTCACTTCCTGTTTTATTATTATAATACTGCAGATATGGTATCTCTCATGTCTAGAAATTCCACTTGGATCTTTTTCTCTTTCTTTAAAAAATTTGCCAGAGGGTGAGTGTGCTTACTAGAGAGAGACAGAGAGAAAGGGAGAGGGAGAAAGCACCCCTACCCCATGGGACGTGGTCAGATTGCAATCCCTTCTCCATTTCTCCTTCTTTTTAGAATTTTGGTCATGCACACGCACACATCCAGTGTGTTTTTCAAACTGCTGGGTCCTGATTTAACCACAGGTTTGGCCATGTGGGATACAGATCCTGTAACTTAATAGGAAACAGGCTTTGACCCTCCACTTAGATTTTTTTTATACCTTCTATTTATTTCCTAGTCATATTCATATTTTCCTTTACATACTTAAGCATATTTATACGACTTAAAATAACTGTTTTAAGGGGCTGGCAAGTGGCATGGTGGTTAAAGGCACTGGACTCCCACATGGCCAACCACGGTTCAAGTCCCAGACTTGGTGGCTTGCTTTCTCATTTTCTCTCTCTCTCTCTGTCTCTCTTTGATCAAACTGGAAAATAATAATGATAATAATAGATGAAAAAAATAATTCTTTAAAAAATATAACTGTTTTAAGGTTCCTGTTGGTTAATTTCACCAACTCTGTCATTTCTAGGTCCGTGTTTCTACTAACTGACTTTTCTCCTTGTTATGGGTCATATTTTTCTGCTTCTTTTAATGTTTGGTGATTTTTGTTGTTGTTTGTTTATTTATTTCATAAAAGTGAGAGGCACAGAGGGAGCAAAGAGAGAAAGAGAGAGAAACAGACAAGATCCTCAGTGGAGTCTCGTGCCAAGATCGCTCCAGCCTTCCCAGGCAGCAGGGTCATGGGCGTGTGCATGTAGTAGATACAGCCCAACCGAGGAACTGAACTCATGATCTTCCATATAGGTCAGCAGTATCACTTGAGCAGCATATTACCATACGCCATGGAGCCAACCCTGTCGGTTAATTTTTAATTGGATGGCAAACGTAATGAATTTTGCATTGCTGAATGCTGGATTTTGTTGAATCCCTTTAAAGAATATTCAGTTTTGTTCTGTAGTTATATTACCTGCAGGTTAGTTTAGCGCTTTCTGCTTTTAAGTAGCTGAGGACTCTATCCAATGCCCTGTGTGTTTGAGGGCTCTTCACTCCAGCTGGTAGAAGTGTGAACTATCCTGCCGTGTATACTCTAGGAATTATTTGGCCCATTGTTTGCCGGTGGTTCTTTTATCTAGTCCACACATGTGCAGAGTTTGTAGCCCAAGATTCTCATTTTCCCTCGCAGATCTCAGTAGCTCACTGAGCAGCTCCCTCTTCTCTGTATCTGGCCTGCAGATGCTCACTGAGCTCCAGCTGCTGCCTCCTCAACTCAGGAAGACTCTGAGCTCTTTGAGGATCCCTTCCCTGTATTGCTGCTTGGAAGCCCCCACTCAGGGGCCACAGTCCCCATGGCCTCTTGTCCAATGTTCCAAAACAACCGTTTCGGAGAACCTGATTGTGGTAAGATGACTACCTATTTGTGGTAAGATGACAACTCCCTAAATAGGCACTTCTTCATAAGCAGAAGAGGTAGTACCTGTCATTATTTTATTAAATGGAATATGTCCCCTCCCTATCTTGGTAAAAGTGCAGAGCCTAAAATTAAATTCTAATTGAAAATAAGCTATGGACAAAGATGCTTTTGAGCTGATATCCCTAAACGAAAGTGAAGATTTACTTCAAGGAAATTTTAATATTTACCAGACTTGGAAAACTCAGATTAATCTTTCTACACTGAAATACCAAAATGAGATGTTGAGTTTCTAAAGGCTTTTTACATTTTTTTTGGTAAGGTTTTTTCCATAAGGCATGTGTGCTCACCAGAGACAGAGAGAGACAAAGTGAGAAATTATCCCCAGGGAGGATGGCCACACTGCAGTCCCTTCTCCTCCATTCTCCTCTTGGAGTTTTTGGCACAGCACACACATGCCCAGCATGATTTTCAAGACACTGGGTCTGGGACTTATACCACAGTAGGCCACTGAGAGTCCAGCACCTTAACCACTACACCTCCTGCTGGCCCAAGGCTTTGACATTTGAGTTGCCTAGACAGCAAGAGGTTCACTGTAGTCTTCATGGGATAGCTAAAACTAAGACGTAGAAAAATTAACATCATTTAGTACTCAGTAATGCAAAAATGGCATTGCATCCCTGTACTTGCTAAAAACTACAATAAAACATTTCTTGCCAAAAGGGTCTAGGTCCTTAGTTTTCTACAGTTTTCTGCATTTTTCCCCCCATATTTCATGCTGAAACATAGCTTCTTTTGCTACCTCCCAGAAGAGTTAGTTTCCTCTTGATAATGCTCAAATATGTGCATGACGTTCTAAGGACTCATCTGCAGAAATGCAATATAATAGTGGTTCCAATGACTAGGTTCTTAACATTATAATTAAAATAATGAGGCTTGACAAATCTTTTCATTTTGAACTTTGCCTCCAAGAGTTTCACTCATTCCACATTAAAATTGGGGACTGACACATTCTGGACCTAAATGACCTCCAAAGTTTCCAGGAAAAAACTGAGGATATATTAAAACTAATCAAAGCATTTAGGACACCTAAAAATAAAGGTTGAATTTGGTCCTTGAGAAATCAGGGGCTATCTGATTAAGAAGCATACTGATAAAAATCCAGCATGAAATCTAGGTCTTGTTTATGGTGCAGGACAGAGAACTTGGAGCTGATCCTCCCAGCAGCTGGAGGAAGCACTGGCAGCTGCTGTTAGAAACATGTAAGAAAATAGCCTAAGTGATTCATTTTCAAGAATGGCTTAACAAAAGTTGCTTAACCAGCTTGCAGATGTGACAACTCCAGAAAGTGCGTATTCCCAAAAAGTTCCTGAACAAATGAAACCCAAAAACAACAGGTCGCCTTTGAGAAAAGACTTCTCAAGATGGTGACTGGTCACCAGCCCTTTGCTCCTTTTTCCTTCCTGGTTCTTCTCCCTCTTCAGGACATTTGGCGGGCCTTCTCGCAGGCTTGTCCTGAGCCTGCACCTTTCTGTCAGATGAGAGAGGGAAGGGGACAATAAATACCTAATAAGTGGATAATAAAACATAGGCGATGTCTGGGAAGACTGTACACCCCGTAGTACTCGGCCAATGAGGAATGGGGAGGGACTTGCCCCCTTGGGAATAAATTGCTTGCTGTAACCGCTCTGGGCGTGCCTGCCCATCAGACACCTGATCTTGCAAGACCGCCACTAAAGTCTCACTGCGCCATACGTCGGGTCTCCATGTCCATTCTTTGGCCCTGGACGGATGAGCACATTTCTCACAAAACAGGAAAAAACCCACATCTGCTTAGAGTCCAGCTATGTGAATATGAATCCCTGGTGATAATAAATTCTTGAAGGGGCCCCACTTCTAAATCAGGAGAAAAAATGAGGCTATCTGAAGACTATTTTCCATAGTTATCTCCATATGCTATACCCAGAAATAGAAGACTATTTTCCATAGTTATCTCCATATGCTATATTCAGAAATCTAGCTATCTACATCTTTCTTCAATATAATAGGTACTCAATAAACATTGGGTCGCAGTCAAGTCATGATGTCTTTTTCTGTTTTCCTACGCAAAAACTTGTCATGACTTTTCTGACCACATAATATTTGCTGACTGACTAAGGGACTGAAAAAGAGCGGATGAAATTGGGTAAACTTCACCTATGCGCTCACAGTTCCCAGTTTTGTCTATGCAGAAACCAATTCGTTTTTCTGAGCTGGTTCACTTAAAAGAGAGTCCACACTGGGTTTCACCTATGAGTGTGTTTATTCTGTAAAGGAAAGGATGCTGTTTTCAGCACACTGAGTAATGCTTGCTTACCAGTACAATAGAGATGTGTGATTTCTAGAGTTACGAGCAAAGAAGTAGTGACTGAAGTAGAAACAGAAACAGCACATTAGCAAGTCCGGCCTTGGTACTGACCCGCTGTGCAGTCCTTTTACGAGTTACACAATTTTCTTATCTATAAAATGGGCACAATAATACCAACCTCACCTTTTTTTTTTTTTTTAATTTGCCAGAGGACACATAGGCTTACCAGAGAGAGACACAGAGAGAGAAAGCAAAGGAAAGCAGGAGAGCGCCCTCCATGGAGCACAGTCATGCCCAATCCCTGCTCTCCGTCTCTCCCTCCAGGCAGGACACACACCTGCAGTTGGCTCTGTGGGATCCAGTCACCTTTACACGCCACTGACTGGCCCCCTAATTTACATATTTCATAGGATAGTTGAAATGATCTAAAAGCTAGTTTTACGAAAAAAGTTTCAATTGTTATACATAAAGCAGCAGTAGCATTGTTTAGAGTAGGGTGGGGATTTTTTCTTTTTGAATAGGTTTTTGCCATAGAGTGCATGCGCTTGCCAGAGACAGAGATAGAGAAAGTGAGAAATTACTCCCCCTGGGGGAATGGCCATGCCACAATCCTTTCTTCTTCATTCTCTTGGGATTTTGGACATATATTCACATGTGCCCAGCTTGATTTTCAAGCCACCAAGTACAGAATTCAAACCGTGGACATCCATGAGGAAGTCTAAGGCTTTAACCACCATGCCAACTACTGACCACAAAGGTGGGGATCCTGTAAATTCACTGCAAGCAGGGAGTGTACCTGTTCACTTACTATAACCTTGATGCCTTGTACATAGTAAGTCTACCAGAAATATCTGTTAAGTGAATGAAGAAATATTAGGTTGTTGGGAAAGTCATGATGCATTTTTGCATAGAAGAATATAAAAAAAAAAAAACCATCATGACATTTCTAACAATCCAATAGTTCAGGTCTTCCTCTGCTTTAAGTTAGGATTATTATAGAAACTATCTTTAAGGAGGAACCAGCAGTTGGCGTAATGGCTATGTTGCTGGATGGACTCCCATGGAGTTGACTGCGGTTTGAGTCCTGGACCCGGGAGCTTAAACTCACACTGGGCGCATGTGCATGCGTGCCCAAGATCCTGGGAGGAGAAGGGATTGCATCATGGCCATCCCCCCTGGGGGGTGATTTCTCACTTTCTGTCTGGCAAGTGCACATGCCCTATAGCAAAAAACCTCTCCAAAAAAAAAAGAAGAAGAAACTATCTTCAATTAGGGAAAATGCATAAATAAATAAGAGCAGGCCATTGAAAACAAATGTGAAAAAAATTTTGACGCATAGATTATAAACCTAACACATTTGGAGCAATTTATGTGTACTTTTCCACAATTTTGTAAAAAAATAAAAAATTTTAAAAATTACAAAAACAAACAGACTGGGTGGTGGTGCAGCAGTGAAATGCCACACTCTGTGAGGCTGGCCCACGTGGGAAGGTTCCGAGTCTGTACCTGGAGACCGCCCTGAGTACAGTGGGCATGCATGTGCCCATAACCGGGGCTGGATCAGTGTCAAGACCTCGTGGGAGGTGTTGTAGCTCTGTCTCTGCATCTTTCACTCACAGAAGAAATGAATTAAAGGAAATCTTAACAATTGCCATTGCCACCATCACTACTGGTATCTGTTAAGAGCCAAGTGTAGCTCTGAGCATTTCACGTGTAGTAACTCATTTCATCTTCACAACAGCGATCTGTGATAGACACTTTTTTTTTTTTTAAAGGTTTTTGCCATAGGGCACATGCACTCACCAGACAGAGAAAGTGAGAGGGAAAGTGAGAAAATTCTCCACAGGAGGGATGGCCATGCCATAATCTCTTCCTTTCTCCTCCTGGGATTTTGGGCACACACGCACACGCACCCAGTGTGATTTTCAAACTACCAGGTCAGGGACTTGAATTACAGTTGGCCATGTGGAAGTCCAGCACCTTAACCACCATGCTACCTGCTGGCCCTGTGGTAGAAACTACAATCCCCATTTTATAAATAAAACTGAAGATCAGAGGCATTAAGTAACTTTTCCCAGCAAATCAACTGCCCATTCAATATTCTTCCCCAGGTGCCCAAGCCAGAAACCAAGCAGTTATCACTGGTCTTCTCACTCGCCTAACATGGGATCGCCCGTCACCAAATCCCATGGACTGTTCCTCTGAAAGTGCCATTTCCATCTCCGTAGAGACTCCCTTAGTTGTGGCTATTACCTCTCACCTCAATGACTGCAGGCCTCCTAACCACAGTCTCTGCCTCTGGCTAAGCCATAGTCTATGCCACCTGTAGAACGATCTTTCTAGAACTGAGATATCATCAAACCACTCTCCTATCTAAACGCCTTCAAATAATAGCTACAGAATAAAATTCAACTTCTTTTTTACGGTTAAAAAAACCTTTTAGAGTGGCTGGCAGGTGGCGTGGTGGTTAAGGGCACTAGACTCCCATACGGCCAGCTGCAGTTCAAGTTCCAGACCTGGTAGCCTGCTTTCTCATTTTCCCTCTCTCTCACTCTATCCCTCTCTGGTCAAATTTAAATAACTAAATTAATTAATTAATTAATAAAGTAAATAAAATAATTATTAAAAAAAAAAAAACACCTTTTAGGACTTGACTCTATTCCTTACACAGGCTCATCTTCTCTAACTTCCTTCACGAACTGTAATCATTCTGACCTTCTCATTTTCTTCCTTTATTTAAGTTTCTTACTTTTTTTCATGCTAGAGAGAAACAGAAAGACAGACAGACATCCTTGACAGGGACTTACCACACCGTAATCTTCTCCCAAGTCTCCGAGCTCACCAGGATGGCGAGCACACACAGGTGCACTGGCATGTTCAGGCCGACTCGGGCTCTGACCCTAGGCCTTCGGTGTGGCTCCTGTATAGCACGGCGGCACCCTACCACCTGTGCCATGGCGGCTGGGCCATCTCAGTTCCCTAAACACTCCAGGTTCTTTTACGCTTCAGCATATGCTCTAATGGAACGTCCCTGTCTCCATTCTCCATGTGGATAATCCTTACTCTTTCTTCCCAGCTGAGAGCAAACAGCCGGTTCTAAATCCACTTCTCCCTTCGCCTACAGCAATGCCCCCATTCCACCCACTTGCTCAGGAGTCTCCTTCTTTGTATTCACATTATCCTTACGTTTACTGCGCTGTGTTTCAATATTTGCCAAGAGCAAGGGTTCTGGAGCCAGACTGCCCGAGTGTAAATCCAGGCCCAGCGTTCACTACGTAACCTCGCCAAGCCGGACACTCTGGTCTCAGCTTCATGAGTTATGAAGAGTATACTATCCACCACCGACAGCTGACGTGAAGATGAAATAAGTTACCCTGCACAAGTGCTAGGAGCTGCCCTTGGCTCTTAACAGGTATCATCAGTGATGGTGGTGATGGTCAGTCACACCTCTGACACGAGATAGCGCCTCAAAGGCTCGAGTGGCAGACATTCACAGAGTGGTTATAGGAACATAAGAAAGGCAGTAATCTGAAAGAAAAGAAAGGAAAAAAAAAAGAAAGAAAGAAAGGAAGGAAGGAAGGAAGGAAGGAAAAGAAAAGAGAAGAAAACTGGGAAGACTTACCACCATTTTTGCCCACAGTTCGGAAGCATCTCCAGAAGGCCCGTAAAAATGATGCCCTATTATGAGGGGTAGCCTGGATGAAGCTGAATTCCCGAAAAAGAATGTGAGTTCCTTGGCATACACTGTTAAAACTGCAAAGAGAAAAATCAAGAAATCATCATTAGATGGAATCAAGAAGGCTGGAATCAGAATGAAAATCTGAGATCACATGGAAACATTGCCAAAAAAGGAGGGAAATCTTTTTTCCCCCCAACAAAACTCTGATTATAGACGAGACAAAGTCCTTCTGGAGAGAGTCTCTGTATTACCATATCTTGTGAAAACTCTCGGAGTACGGGTTCTTTGAATGCTCTTCCCACCTCTCCATGTATATACTGAGGAAACGTTAATCAGTCTCTAGAGCATCTCATGTAAAGGGAAATAGTTCAGTCTAGGTTTGTTTATGCTTTTTTTTTGCACACCCCCCACCCTGCCATGGGACCTGGTCACACTGCAACCTTTCTTCCCCCATTCTGTTGGGATTCTGGGCACGCACACTATATGTGTCTGGTGAGTGTTATTTTTTAATGAATTATTTAATTATATTCATTATTTTTATTATTTATTTTTAATTTAACCAGAAAGAGACAGAAAGGGAAAGTGAGAAAGCAAGCTGCCAGTTCCAGAACTCGAATTGTGGTCAGCCATGTGGGAGTCCAGTACCTTAACCACTACGCGACCTGCCGGCCCCACCTGGTGAGTTTTTGAAGCTGCTGGGGATTTGAACTGTGGTCAGCCATATGGGATCTGGCTCCCTTAACCACTAGGCAACAGGGCCGGCCCAATATTTCAGTCTTTAAGATATGTGGCATTGGCGCGTATATCTTTTTCTCTATCTCTTTTTGAATAATGTCTCCTTAGAGATACTCTTTCTGTCCTGTCCCTGACCTGGACCAGATGCCACAGGATGTGAGGATTTATGGAAACATAACTGAACTGTCTGCTCCAGTTTGGAGTGTTGTTGTATACCTTCCTGACAATAACCCAAGACAAATACCAGATGTCAAAGGACAGGAAAGGTGTGAAAAAGAACACTAAAGGCAAAGAAGAAGAACAGGGTAGAAAGTGGCCCCTAAATGAGAGTATGAAGCAAAGCCCCAGGGCTCAAGTGAGTCATTGATTAACTTTTTTTCATGCTAGAGAGAAACAGAAAGACAGACAGACATCCTTGACAGGGACTTACCACACCGTAATCTTCTCCCAAGTCTCCGAGCTCACCAGGATGGCGAGCACACACAGGTGCACTGGCATGTTCAGGCCGACTCGGGCTCTGACCCTAGGCCTTCGGTGTGGCTCCTGTATAGCACGGCGGCACCCTACCACCTGTGCCATGGCGGCTGGGCCATCTCAGTTCCCTAAACACTCCAGGTTCTTTTACGCTTCAGCATATGCTCTAATGGAACGTCCCTGTCTCCATTCTCCATGTGGATAATCCTTACTCTTTCTTCCCAGCTGAGAGCAAACAGCCGGTTCTAAATCCACTTCTCCCTTCGCCTACAGCAATGCCCCCATTCCACCCACTTGCTCAGGAGTCTCCTTCTTTGTATTCACATTATCCTTACGTTTACTGCGCTGTGTTTCAATATTTGCCAAGAGCAAGGGTTCTGGAGCCAGACTGCCCGAGTGTAAATCCAGGCCCAGCGTTCACTACGTAACCTCGCCAAGCCGGACACTCTGGTCTCAGCTTCATGAGTTATGAAGAGTATACTATCCACCACCGACAGCTGACGTGAAGATGAAATAAGTTACCCTGCACAAGTGCTAGGAGCTGCCCTTGGCTCTTAACAGGTATCATCAGTGATGGTGGTGATGGTCAGTCACACCTCTGACACGAGATAGCGCCTCAAAGGCTCGAGTGGCAGACATTCACAGAGTGGTTATAGGAACATAAGAAAGGCAGAAGTTTGAAAGAAAAGAAAGGAAAAAAAAAAGAAAGAAAGAAAGGAAGGAAGGAAGGAAGGAAGGAAAAGAAAAGAGAAGAAAACTGGGAAGACTTACCACCATTTTTGCCCACAGTTCGGAAGCATCTCCAGAAGGCCCGTAAAAATGATGCCCTATTATGAGGGGTAGCCTGGATGAAGCTGAATTCCCGAAAAAGAATGTGAGTTCCTTGGCATACACTGTTAAAACTGCAAAGAGAAAAATCAAGAAATCATCATTAGATGGAATCAAGAAGGCTGGAATCAGAATGAAAATCTGAGATCACATGGAAACATTGCCAAAAAAGGAGGGAAATCTTTTTTCCCCCCAACAAAACTCTGATTATAGACGAGACAAAGTCCTTCTGGAGAGAGTCTCTGTATTACCATATCTTGTGAAAACTCTCGGAGTACGGGTTCTTTGAATGCTCTTCCCACCTCTCCATGTATATACTGAGGAAACGTTAATCAGTCTCTAGAGCATCTCATGTAAAGGGAAATAGTTCAGTCTAGGTTTGTTTATGCTTTTTTTTTGCACACCCCCCACCCTGCCATGGGACCTGGTCACACTGCAACCTTTCTTCCCCCATTCTGTTGGGATTCTGGGCACGCACACTATATGTGTCTGGTGAGTGTTATTTTTTAATGAATTATTTAATTATATTCATTATTTTTATTATTTATTTTTAATTTAACCAGAAAGACAGAAAGGGAAAGTGAGAAAGCAAGCTGCCAGTTCCAGAACTCGAATTGTGGTCAGCCATGTGGGAGTCCAGTACCTTAACCACTACGCGACCTGCCGGCCCCACCTGGTGAGTTTTTGAAGCTGCTGGGGATTTGAACTGTGGTCAGCCATATGGGATCTGGCTCCCTTAACCACTAGGCAACAGGGCCGGCCCAATATTTCAGTCTTTAAGATATGTGGCATTGGCGCGTATATCTTTTTCTCTATCTCTTTTTGAATAATGTCTCCTTAGAGATACTCTTTCTGTCCTGTCCCTGACCTGGACCAGATGCCACAGGATGTGAGGATTTATGGAAACATAACTGAACTGTCTGCTCCAGTTTGGAGTGTTGTTGTATACCTTCCTGACAATAACCCAAGACAAATACCAGATGTCAAAGGACAGGAAAGGTGTGAAAAAGAACACTAAAGGCAAAGAAGAAGAACAGGGTAGAAAGTGGCCCCTAAATGAGAGTATGAAGCAAAGCCCCAGGGCTCAAGTGAGTCATTGATTAAGCTGAGCCAGAGAAGGGAAAAAATAGTCTCCATCGCCTTTGGGTTCTCCTGCCAAAGAAATAAAGGGCCTGGTGTAATCTAAAAATGGAAATTCCACCAAAAAATAGGCAATTATCCAGTAATCATCCCCACCAAGAGCAGACGTCAGGTTCCAGAAAACTCTTAAATTCCCTGACAAGTAAATCATGCGTGGAAAACATGTTTATCTTTGTGGAGACACAGACATTAAACTAAAGATAAAAAGCAATGGAGGGAACCATGGCAATTCCAAATGCTAATTTTCATGTGTTGACCATTTGAAAGGGAAAAAATTCTCAATCTTTGAATTGAATAGGAAATCTGAGGAGCCATCTATTCTAATTCCTTTCTCCCAGGCCAGCTTCAGAGGGAAGTGTCTAACCTGTCTTAACAAACAGTATGTTATCATTTAGGATAAAATTAGTCTCTTCCTATTATTAACAGAACCTTAAGAAAAAGCAAATTACATACTCTTCTTCTGCCAGAGAAAACAAGCATGGAAATCTACTTCTGGAGCAGCCCCAGAGCACAGTGATTAGGGGCGCCAGATCCTCCAAGGCTGACCGCAGTTTGAATCCCAGCCACAATGGCATGAAAAGCATGCTGGGTACATGTAGACAGTTGTCCAAAATCCTGGTGAGATGAAGACATGAAGGAAAAAGGATTGCAATGTCACCTCGCTTCACTGAAGGATGCTTTCTGTCTCTGGCGAGCGTGTGTACCTTCTGGCAATAAAAAATGAAAATAGTTTAAAAACAGAAATCGACTTCTAAGTCACTGAAGAAGTATAATAAGCCCAATACCTAAAAGGGACTATGTTAAGAGAGAGATGTTTTTATTGTTATTTGTTTTGTTTATGCTAGAGCATGCATGCACTCACCAGAGATGGACAGATAGACAGAGAGGGAGAGGAAAAAGCAGCACCCCAACTTGGTACCCCAAGGACAAAGGGCACACTGCAATCCCTTCTCTTTCATCTCTCTCTCCTGCTGGGATTTTTGAGTGTGCATGAGCACATGCCCAGAGTGTTTCTCAAGCTTCTGGGTCCAGGACTGGTATGTGATCTGGCCACCATCACCACTAGGCCACAGAGCCAGCTTGGGAGGTTTTTTAAAAGCAACTAAAGTGTTAACCTAACCATGTAGCTTATGGCAGGGCTGCTGTCTTGAACAAAGGAAAATGAAAAATACAGCAAATGAGCTGTTGCAGGTAAATGGAGTAGGCTACATTTCTAGCAAATGAAGTCTGAAATGGTAACATTGTAGCCTAAATTTATGAAGCTATCCAGCAAAGAATTAGCCCCACAGGGTGTTTCATACCCTAAGGGGGAAAAGCTGGTGTCTAAGCCATGGTCTAAAAAGTAAAGGAACTAATAATAGCGAAATCAGATCCTTAGTATAGCTTTTTAAGACCATCTCAAATGCCACATTTTGTGAAGCCTTTTCCTGATTCTGTGCCCCATACTCAATTTCCATGACATCTCACTCATAACTCTTTAATGGTACTCACAATTTGCTGCCTTGTTTTAAAGTGACTAGACTCTTTTCCCTACTAAATTGTATGGAGTAAGCAGTTAAGTCGTACTCATCTTTATCTCTATATTTTAAGGCGGGAAAGTCATGGCGTATTTTTCTGTTTTCTATGCAAAATGCATCATGACTTTCCTGACAACCCAATAGTAGGTAGAACATATCTGCAGCTAGCCACACTGGGAAGACTGAAAGTCAATATTTTAAATATTTTTAAGACATCCAGGTGGCCCAGTCTGGTGGTGTAATTGGTAGCAAATTGGGCTGCAGGACTGGAACCCACTTGACCAACCACAAGTTTGGATTCCCAGGTCTGCCTGAAAACAAGCCGAACATGTGTGTATGTGTGTGTCTGTCCGTCTGTCTGTCTCCAGGATCCTGACAAGCTGGAGGGCTGGGAAGGTGGGATCGTGAGTGAAGGGACACTATCAAGTCACTTCTGTCTCTCTGTCCACACATCTATCATGAATATAATCAGTGAAGAAAAGACAGTTTTCAATGGTTGGTGCTGGGAAGACTGCATATCTACCTGCAGAAGAATGACACTTGACTCCCCTCTCTCACCCTTAACACAGATTGACTCAAAGTGGATTAAAGATTTAATGTAAACTGAAAATGGCAATGAGCCCTGACCTACATGGGAAGCCACAATTGGATTACAGCAGTTGACAGTCATTTTAATGCCGTTCTCTTATCTTCTTTCTTTCTAAACCAGTTCAGCTGATTAGAGTGAACTGTCTTCTGTTCTGTTAGGATTTGCACTGTCTTCTGTTCCCAGCTGAGTGGGTTTTTTGTTTTGTTTTTGATTTTTTAAAGGAATCCTATACAGACTTACCAAGTAGCAAAAATAGAAGGGGACTTTTAAAAGTTCATGGAAAAGTGGAATTAAAGTAATAATTTATTTTGGTGCAAAATAATCAAAATCCTTACATAGTTTTTTTTTTAATGTGCATTTTTCCATGAACTTCTCGAAGAGCCCTCTGTGAGACCAGATCACACATCTGTGTGCGATCCAGACACAGAACACAGATCAGCCTCTGAAAAACACACAAGACCGAAGACCCAAAACATCTTGGAAAATAATCACGATGTAAAGTAAGTTCTTCCTTCCATAAGCATAAGAGAAAATACATACCCTGTATTGGGAGTGGGGAGTAAAGACAACTTCTGCAGCGCAGTTTCCGAAACAGGTTGGGAAACGAGCTCTGCTCAGCAAAGAAGTCACCAAACCCGAAAGATGTGTTCCCGCACATGCCTTGGTCTCCTAATAATCCCGGGGTTTGTTCTTTCCTTCTTTGTAAAATTTACATGGAGCCTAAAGCCCTTCAGTGTTTTCTTTCCGTGCCTATCTGCTGAAGAATTTGGCAGTGGTAACTAGAAGAGAATATTAGTGGGGCATGTCAGCTCGATCCATGCTGCAGAGCCCAAAGTAGTTTCCACAACACACTTGAACAAACGTTGCCTCACACCAGCTTCTTCCTTTGAGAGGTGGTTTTTTGTTGTTTGGTTTTAGTTTTTGTTTTTGTGCTATAGGGTGAGTATGCCTGCTTGAGAGACAGAGAGACAGAGAAAGAAAGCAATAAATCACCCCCTCCGGGGGTGGGGAGGATGATCACATCACAATCCCTTCTCCTTTTGGGATTTTGGGCATATACACACATGTACCCGGCATGAGTTTCAAACCACCAAGTTCAGGACTCAAACCGCAGTCAGCCACACAGGAGTCCAGTGCCTTAACCACTATGCCACCTGCTGGCCCTAATCAGTTTCTTTCTTACAGAGTGCTCCAAAGAAGGTTCTGCACAAAAGTAGCTCAGCGTTTCTAAATGTTTAATTCTCTACTGGGCTGTTGTTACCTGTCATTCTGTTGTCCAAATATACAATACACCTACTCAGGGGGAAAAAAAGTAAGCAATACGATATCCAAGGAGAAAGGTGACAGTGTAGTTTTATTTATTTATTTATTTTTGAGAGTTTTTTCACTATAGGGCGCGTGCACTCGCCAGACAGAGAGAGACAGAGAGACAGAAAGCGAGAAATCACCCCCCAGGGGAGATGGCCACGCAGCAATCCCTTCTCCTCCATTCTCCTCTTGGGATCTTGGGCACGCACACACGCCCGACGTGGGTTTTAAGCCACCAGGTCCGGGACGCGAACCACGGTCGACTACGTGGGAGTCCAGCGACATAGCCATTACGCTAACTGCTGGTCCCGACAGTGTAGTTTTAATATATGGTGTAGCTGGAATGAGTTTCTGTCCACACGTGTGCATCAGGTGACGTGCTGGGTTCTCTGACTATGGGTTCCCCTGGCCATGAAGAAATAAGAGTACGTGATTTAAAAAGTAGACATGCTACAGGCGAGTGCTCGTGGTCCTCATCTTCTCATGGCCAGCCACTGGTCCAGTCGGAGGCATTATAGGATAGCCAAGGTCTCTGGCTGCTAAAAAAGTCCCAAATGTAGGAGGAAATCTAATAGGGACTACTCAATCTTCAGTCACTGTCTAGGTGTAGGTAAACTGATTTGTGAAAATTGAGCTGCCATTGTGGTGGATAGAATCTGGAATTTCTGCAATAGCAATAAAAAGCAAATCAGCTTACTGGTTCACTCCAATAACACCTTAAGCACTGGCATTTCATACCAAGATTTTTTATGCCTAACTAATCTTCAGTAGCAGAGCTAACTTCCAGACCATGACATCAGTGAGATCGTATTTTACTGCATTATAAAGAGAACAACTCATGAGATAGCCTTACAGGTCCCTAGAGCTAAGAAAAGCCCAGCCAGGAGAAGTATAAGCAGTGCTAAGGTTTCTTTGCTTGGTCACTTCACCAAGTGTCTGTCACCAAACCCCATGAAGAATTTGCTTAAAATAGCAGCAGAATAGAGCATTTGTCCGACCCTGTGCTGTTATGGGGAAAGAGAATGTTTCCAGACAGGGTGATCACCAAACAAATTCTCCCCAAGGAGGCTAACAGCTAGGCAAAAGATCTCGTTCTCACATTCTGCTTCTCTAAAAGTAAACTGCTGCCCACCCCCTGCCACTGGATCTTTGTTTATAATTTGGTTAAAAACCTGCCAGTTAAAAAAAAAAAAGCAAAGTTCTTTCAAACTCCCCTCGTGCATGTATATGTGTGCACACACACCCCCTGTATGTTTTAGACAGGCTCTCCCTGTGTCACGATCTTCCTGATTCAGTCTCCTGTGCAGTGACCCCAGGCCAGACCCCTCTTTGAAATGTTTGAACTTCCAAACTTACTGCTGAGGGTCTGGCACATTCCCGTAAGCTGCCAGTTACTGCATCGGCTCCTTTCCCCCGAGTGTCAGCAGAGAAGCAACATCTGCTTCCCCCTAGAAGTTTTAAGTGTGAAGGAATATCTCCCTTTTTTTAAGAGAGGCACATGCGCTCGCCAGAGACAGACAGACAGGAAGTGAGAATCACCTCCCACAGGAGATGGCCGTGCTGCAAACCCTATCCCTTCTCTTCCATTCTCCTCTTGGGATCTTGGGCAGCACACACACGTGCCCAGCATGAGTCTTGTGTGTGTGTGTGTGTGTGTGTGTTTTGAGAGTTTTTTGCTATAGGGCGCGTGCGCTCACCAGAGAGAGAGAGACAGAGAGACAGAAAGTGAGAAATCACCCCCCAGGGGGGGATGGCCAGGCTGCAATCCCCTCTCCTCTGTTCTCCTCTCGGGATCTTGGACACGCACGCACACACGCCCACCGTGAGTTTTAAGCCACCGGGTCCAGGATGTGAACCGCGGTCGACTACGTGGGAGTCCAGCGATATAGCCATTACACTAATTGCTGGTCCTGCATGAGTCTTTATAAGTCACTGGGTCCAGGACTCGAACAGCAGTGGACTACGTGGGAGCCCAGCAACGTAATCATTATGCCATCTGCTGGTCCCCCAGGAACATCTTTCTTATAAGGCTGGTTACTCTAAGCCAGTAGGAACAGGGAAATCCATACACCTCGGGATGGGAAACCAACACACAGAGCCCTTGGAAAAGGTTACTGTATACATATTTTTTATGGCATGGCTTAGAAATTTAAACTATAAAAGTGTAATACAGCAATTTAGAAAATGCTTCTCAAATGCTATTTTGAAAAGGAGACAAGGGCTAGCAGGTGATGTGGTGGTTAAGGCACTGGATTCCCACACTGCCGACCCACATGGCTGACTGTGGTTTGAGTCCCAGATCTGGAGGTTTGCTTTCTAACTTTCCTCTCTCTCTTTCTCTCTTTGATGAGCACACATGTGCTCATCAAACTTTAAAAAAGAAAAAATAAATAATTTTTAAAGAGGAAACAAAAGATTGTGTACATCATAATTTTAATTACTTTAAATTAGATCTGCATATGGAAAACTGATTAAAAATTTAAAAGATATTAATCATTTTGGGAGATCAGCAGTTGGCATAATGGCTAAGTTGCTGGACTCCCATGTAATCAACTGTGGTTTGAGTCCCGGACCCAGTGGCTTAAATTCACACCAGGCGCAGGTGTGTGCGTGTCCAGGATCCCGAGAGGAGAATGGAGGAGAGGGGATTGCGGCGTGGCCATCCCCCCTGGGGGGTGATTTCTCGCTTTCTCTCTGTCTTTCTGGCAAGTGCATGTGCCCTATAGCAAAAACCTCTTAAAAAAAAAAAAAAAGACATTAATCAATTTTAAGCCTTGAGTTATGGTTGTTGACTTCTTCCTCCATCTTCCAAATATTCTATAATATAGTATGTGGTAAATTCTTCTTAATAAATAAGCCACCCAGTGGCATGATGATTAATTAAGGTGGCTAGGTCCCACATGGCTGACTACATGGTTCAAGTCTCTGATCCAACAGCTTGAAAAATATGATGGGTGGGGCTGGCAGGGGGCACAGGGTTAAGGGCGCTGGACTCCCACATGGCCAGCCATGGTTTGAGTCTCGGACCTAGCGGCTTGCTTTCTCACTTCCCCTCTCTCTCTCTCTGGTCAAATAAACAAATGAATAAAAGTTAAATAAAACAATTTAGAAAAAAGAAAAAAAGAAAGAAAAAAGAAAAGCATACTGGGTACATGTGCATGCATGCCCCAAATCCTAAGAAATTGGAAAAGAAGGGATTGTGATGTGGCCATCCCTTTAGGGGGTGATTTCTCACTCCCCTCAATACCTCACCATCCCATCTGTGTCTCTTTGGCAAATGTGTGCATTCTTATAGCAAAGCTAAAAATAAATAAATAAAATTAATAAAACATTTTATAAAACAACCATTAACATAAATCTCTAGTTTCTCTTGTTCCTACAAAGTCCCTGAGCCCTTTTCCCAAAGCCTCAAAGCAGAACTCTTGATAACAGAGCTTCCATGGACTTGCCTAATTTCACTGGAACTTGAGAATAACTATGGGCTTTTTGGTATGGATGCTCTGTGGAAACAGCTTCTAGCCTCATAGGAAAAGTTTCTGGACAAAGAGTGTTTCCCTTTAGAATGTTACAGTACTTCTGTTACATTTCACCTTCTGTTTTATTTAGTTATTTATTTATTTGCTGGAGGATGTATGCATTAGCCAGAGTCACAGAGGTGGGGGAGAGAGGGGGAAGTGAGAAATCACTCCCCAGGGGGATGACCACCCACTATTCCTTCTCCTCCATTTCCCCCCAGGATTTTGGGCACATACACCAGCGTGTTCCTCCTGCTTCCCCGGGTTCAGGACTTGAGCTGCAAGGATGGCATGTGGAATCAGCTGCCCTCACCACTAGCCACCAGCTGCTTCATCTCCCCTGCCGCACAAGACAGCTCCTGGTCTTTCTAAACCTCTCTTCGGTTACTTCCTTCTCTCTGCTCTATCATTCAGCCTTCATGTCTCTTTTATCAACTGCCACCCCCC
>NW_006160074.1:3524515-3528508 GCF_000334495.1 Tupaia belangeri chinensis | reverse complement strand
AACCACCCCCCACCCCCCGTCTGTACTACCTTCTGCAGCTGCTGAAGCTAGCGCGGTGCTGCAGGCAAGGCTCCCTTCTGCCGTCTGCGCATTTGTGTTTTCATCCCCACGATGTGATTCCTCTCTCCCTCCAGACCTCAGCACAGCTTTGGTCAGTTTTATTGCCAATTACATATACTACTTTCATCTAATTTCTTGTTTGTTTTCTTCTTTAGCTTTCTCAATTCAATACTCATGCCCTTGCTAGTTTTGCCCACCCTCTGCATATCTTTGCTTTGCATTGCACTAGACAACATTTTAAGGTAAATTTTATCCTATTTTCTGTCTGCGGTTGTAGCTTTTAAGTCCTTTTATGTCACCCTTTTATTTTTACAGAAATGTTACCATTCATTTCACCAGCAGATTTCATCATAAATCCAACAGCGTTTCTATGGGCCTTTAAATGTTACAAACCTCTTCCCTGACACCACCTGATTCGAAAGATAGAAGTATTAAATTTATCAACTCTTGGTTCTAAGTCTAGCAAGTAATTCTCAAACCGTCATCCTTTGTTCTTACTCAGGATCATAAGAGATAGGTTAAAACAAAATGCTTCACCCAAATGCATTAGTAAAAGGCCAAGTCTTCTAGGTCTTGATCGCAATTCAGATGAAGACTAAAGTGGAGGGGCTGGGGTGCAGAGGTGTTGCTCTGGAGCCACCCACACCAGCCCTCCTGCTGCTGCCACTTCTCCTCATGGTGATCATCTCAAGGTCTGTCACGTCTCTTCCATGATTTCCACGGTCACCTTCTCGTGACTTTATTCGGCTAAAGCTGGCCTCCTTTTTTGGAAAATCGCTGTTTCTTTCGGCAGTCACATTAGCTGATCTTCGAAAGCTGCTGGTAAGTCCGGGTTTATTTTGTCAGTATTCATTTTGCTGACTTTAGGTAAAAGCTGTGTTGCATTGTGTTACCTGTCCAAATTCAAATCCATTGCACCAACAGGGAAGCTCTCAAATAAGAGTGGTCACGCTTACACAAGGTTAAGGTTATCTTAATAATTCAGTACTCTATTATTGAAAAAAAATCAGTTTCTTCCTGATACCTTTACAAAAATCTCTTCAAATTCTGTTAATTCATTCAATTTCAGTATCATTGGTTTTCTTATTTCCAAAAGGAAATTTTATTTCTAAAGATATATGAGTAAAAAACTTGCATCAAATGCTTATAAAAAAGGAGATATTATTTAGTTGAACACAGAGAAAATGGTGCCACAAAATTTCTTTCTTTCTTTTTTTTTTTTTTTTTTTTTTTAGAAGTTTTTTGATAGGGTGTGTGCTTGCCAGAGAGACAGAAAGTGAGAAATCACCTCCCAGAGTGGGTGGCCACACTGCAATCCCTTCTCCTCCATTCTCCTCTTAGGATCTTGGGCACCCACGCACACGCACCCAGTGTGAGTTCTAAGCCGCTGGGTCCAGGACTTGAACCACAATTGACTATGTGGGAGTCCAGCAATGTAACCATTTATGTCATCTGCTGGTCCCAGGTGCCACAAAATTTCTAAAGGTCCTGGGATAGTTGGTCCAGGAAATCTTAAGGAAGAAAATAAACTTATTTTAACAAGGGGCTCATTTGTTCCCTGAACACCTGATTATCAGGTGAAGTCTTGATTTCATACAGAACTTTCTCTGTGAAGTAAAACTTTTTTCCTACAGGATGTGTGTGCTCTCCAGAGAGAGACAGAGACAGAGACAAGAGAGAAACTACTCCCTAAGCCACACCGTAATCCCTTCTCCTCCATTCTCCTCTTGAGATCTGGGCATGCATGCACACACACACACTCACACACACACATACACACACACGCGCACCCAGTTTGTTTTTCAAGCCGCTCAATCTGGGACTTGATCCGTGCAGCCACCATACGGGATCCAGCCACCTTAACCACCGGAATACTGGCTGCCCCGACATAAACCTTCTTAGTACTGGTTTATTTTAAAACGTGAGCACTCTCTAATTCTCCACTTGACTCCATTTAACTAATTACTAACCTTCTAAGGACCAAAGAACAGCTCTTGATCATCTTTTGGGATTAACTGAGAATTACAAAGCAGCTATAGATAACAAACCTATATGAAAATCCACACTGCAAACTCTCTTTTTCTGTCAAACCTTTAAATGTTCACTTTAACTAAGGAATGTTAAAAAGAAGAAGGAAAAAAAAGACACAAACGATAACCTGAACATTAACTTGTACCTTAGAAAGTAAGAAACTGGCAGAATCACCATATAATTCGGCCAAGTCCACTTCTGATTATGCAGTCCAAGAAATAAAAACAGGGACTCTGACAGACATTTGCACACCCTTATTCATAGCAGTGTTAGTCACGACAGCCAAAAGGTGGAAGCAACCCTGGCCCCATTGACGGATGAACAGACAAATGAAATGGGAAATACACATAGGTGGGCCATTGTTCAGTTTTACCAAGGAGGAAATTCTGATAGATACTACAGCATGAATGACTCTTGAAACATTCTAAATAAAATAACCCAGTTACCAAAAGATACATGTTGTATGACTCTATTTATATAATGAACCTAAAAAACCAGATCGCTAGAGAAGGTAGCATGGTGGTCTCCAGGAGGAGTGGGGAGTTAGTGTTTAAGGGACACGGGGTTTTAGAATGGGAAAATGAGAAAGTTCTGGAGATGGTGGTGGCAGTAGTTGTGGAACAATGTGAATATACTTAATGCCACAGAACTGACATTTTAAGTGGTTCAAATTAAGACTGGCACAGTAATCACGGCAACTTGAGAGACTGAGGTAGGAGGATCACAAACTTGAGGTTGTGCTGGGCAACCTGGAGAAATCCTGTCTAAAAAATCTGGGTATGGTGGCGCGTGCGTGTAGTCCCAGCTGGGCGGCTGAGGCAGGAGATCATGAGAGCGAGACTCTGTCTTTAAAAAGAACAACAACAAAACAAGTTAAAATGACCAGTTTTAAGTTATATATATTTTACCACAATAAAAAGAAAAGATATTGGTATCAAATACTAAATATATATATTGGGTTGTCGGGAAAGTTCATACAGAACTTTCTCTATGAAATAAAACTTTTTTTTTTGCTATAGGATGTGTGTGCTCACCAGAGAGAGACAGAGACAGAGAGAGAGAGAGAAAGTGAGAAACTACTTCCTAAACCACACCACAATCGCTTCTCCTCCATTTGCCTCTTGAGATTTGGGTATGCATGCACACACACACGCCCAGCATGTTTTATAAGTCACTAGATTCAGGACTTGAACCATACAGCCACCATATGAGATCCAGCCACCTTAACTACCACAACACTGGCTGGCCCAATGTAATATGTCAGGACTTTCCCAACAACCCAATGTTTATAGAATTGCCTGATGGAATGAGAAATTGAAGAGAAACAGAAGAAATTGGAATGAAAACACATTTTAGAGCACACTAATTTTGAAATAAAAACAACTGTTTCTGGGGCCAGCAGATCACATAGTAATTAAGATGTTGGAATCCCACATGGCTGACTGCAGTTACAGCTCTGGACCTGGCAGCCTGAAAATCATGCTGGGTGCATGTGCATGTATGCCCAAAATCCCAGAAGGAGACTGGAGGAAAGTGGATTGTGGTATGGCCAAACCCCCCCCCCCGGGAGGGGATTTCTCACTTTCCCTCTCACTGTCTCTCTCCTCTCTGGCAAACATGTACGCTCTATGGCAAAAACCTTAAAAATACATACATACATAACAACTGTTTCTTACAGAAGTGTTAGCCCAAGATAGGAGCATTGGCATTGCTTTGAAGCCAAGTAGAAATCAGAATCTCAGATCCGATCTGAGACTTACTAAATTCCATTCTGCATTTTAACAAGATCCCTAGATGAACATGCACATTAAAGTTCATGAAGCTTGGAACCAGCAGTTGGTGTAATGGCTATGTCGCTGGACTCCCACGTAGTCGACAGTGGTTCGAGTCCCGGACCCCGTG
>NW_006160074.1:3511054-3524481 GCF_000334495.1 Tupaia belangeri chinensis | reverse complement strand
AAGATCCCTACAGGAGAATGGAGGAGAAGTGATTGCGGCGTGGCCATTCCCCCTGGGAGGTGATTTCTTGCTTTCTGTCTCTCTGTCTCTCTGGCGAGTGCACGCATTCTATAGCAAAAACCTCTCCAAAAAAAAAAAAATACAAGTTCAAGAAGCTCTAGTCTGGGGTAAATCTTCCACTTCCAGGCTGTAACACTTTAGGTCAGGTATGTAACCACTTTTTGGCTCACCAATTATATTTTTATCTGTAAAATGGCAATAATAGGAATGCTTACTATGTAAGAATGCCAAAGCTTCAATGTATTAATAATATGTTGTGGGGCCAGCAGGTGGTGTGGTAGTTATGGCACTGGATTCCCACATGGCAAACTGCAGTTTGAGTCCCAGACCTGGCGGCTTGCTTTCTCACTTTCCTTCTCTCTCTCTCTCTCCCTGTTTCTCTCTGCTTAAATTTAAAAAATAATAATAATGAGTAAAATAATTCTTTAAAATAATAATAATACATATTGTATGGTGCCTGGAACATTCAGGAGCTAATAGCTATTCTTACTTTTTCTGTGCACAATGTCTGTGAGAGTTTTAGCAATTTTCTTTTCTTTTTTTTTTGGAGAAGTTTCTGCTACAGGGCGCGTGCGCTCACCAGAAAGACAGTGAGACAGAGAGACAGAAAGCGAGAAATCACCCCCCAGGGGGAATGGCCATGCCGCAATCCCTTCTCCTCCATTCTCCTAGGGATCTTGGGCACGTACACACACGCGCCCAGTGTGAGTTTAAGCCACTGGGTCCGGGACTAGAACCGCAGTCGACTACATGGGAGTTCAGTGACATAGCCATTACGCTAACTGCTGGTCCCAGCGATTTTATTTTTTAAAAAAATTATTTAATTTTTTTATACATTCAATCACTGTATATCATTACAGCATTCAAAATAAATTTTCCTAGTGTGAATACATTGTATATTAGCCCAATCAAAGATATTATCATACACGTTATCAAAGATAATTTTCCATTTTTGTGTCCCTTAAATGTTTTGCTTCTTTCATTTTCCCATGATGCTCTTCCTCTCTCTCTCTACCATTTTCAAAAATATTAGCTCTAGAAAGTCAATATTTCCCAGAGGATATGAAGGTACCTAAATGTAAGAGATAATTATGTGTGAGAGACAATAGTTTCTGCAAACTATATAAAAATGGAAGTGTTTCTCTTCCTAAGACCCAGAGCAGTAGACTTCAGTGGAGGCAACAATTCATTCACAATGGGGTAATTTTTTTCTTGATAAAGTGTGGGAAGACTAGACAAATATTATCTACAAAATATAAATAAAAGGGAAGTAGGTTCTAATGAAACAACATCACGTTTAAAGATGAAGTTAAACCACATGAAGTGGGGCTGACAGGTGGCATGGTGGTTAAGGGCGCTGGACTCCCACATGGCCAACTGGGTTTGAGTCATGGACCTCGGGACTTGTTTTCTCACCTTCACTTTCTCTCTCTCTTTCTATTCCTCTCTGATTAAATTAAAGTATATAAATAAATAATTAAGTTAAATAATTCTTTTTTTTTTAGAGGTTTTCGCTATAGGGCGCCGCGTGTGCTCGCCAGACAGACAGAGAGAGACAGAGAGACAGAAAGCGAGAAATCAGCCCCCGGGGGGATGGTCACGCCGCAATCCCTTCTCCTCCATTCTCCTCTTGGGATCTTGGGCACGCACGCACATGCACCCGGCGTGAGTTTTAAGCCACCAGGTCTGGGACGCGAACCGCAGACGACTACGTGGGAGTCCAGCGACATAGCCATTACGCCAACTGCTGGTTCCCAAGTTAAATAATTCTTAAAAAAAAAAAAAAAAATCACATGAAGCAAGCCCACATAGGAAGGTTCTTGGTTGAAATCTGGAGACTTTCTTGAATACTCCAGGCATGCACCTGCCCACAATCCAGGGTTGGCTGAATGCTAGGATAGATCATGGCATCAAAATCTGTTTCTTTCTCTCAAAATACATTAAAAAAAAAAAAAGAAGCAATTTGGGAAGCTGAATGGTGTGTTTTTCATGTCTGAATTCCTTTCATAGGATATTATCTTTCCCCAAAACAGCACAACTACATTTGACTTCTGTGATAAAGGACCAAATACTTGAGTGAGGGAGCAAGGAAGAAAAGAGTAAAATAGTGACAAAGTGGGGGACAGAAAGGACAGCTACCCAGGCTGCCTGCACCTGGGCCACAACTCTCAGAAGATGTCACTGAGTTCCTAACCTAATTTCTCTGGCAAAAGATCTTTCCTTGTCCCAGAAAAGACTTTTGGAGACAGAGAGGATTAAAAAAAAATAATATTGTTAAGAAGTAAGGTTGCTGGGCTTGCACTTCACTAGCCGGAATCCCTTTATCTTTCTTGAGAGCCCCCCAGATCTCCTTTATTCTAGGTCAGTAATTTAACACTCTCGGCTCTCAATTCAAAGCCTGTAATGACCTTGCTGTGCTGAATTATTAGCCCAGGATATAGAAAGAGAGAGAGACCGGAGGGGAAAAACCCTAAAAACAACAGAGGCCTTTTGATCAGAGCACCGAACTGCAGCTCGCTGTAACTCAAGCTGCCCATTCTTACATGGCAGGAATTAAGGACTCCCCCTGCCAGGCAGGACCCTATTAAAAGACAATAGCTGTTTGAAAAGGGTAAGCAAGTTGATATGGATATAATAGGCCACATATGGGGGCCCCTTTCTACTCTAAAATAAAGCTCCTTCTTAGAGTTGTGAGCTGGGAAATCCAGTATTCAGTAAGACAGGAGGAGGAGGTATGAGAAGCCATGCAGAAATGCTCCAAGGTGCTTCTGGAAAAAGAGAGGAGAGCTTGGGGAGCCTGCCAAAATGAGCATCAACCCGTAAGATAGAGGCTTTCACAATGATCAGATGCTCTTTCGTTCCCAAGAAATCTTAGGGCCAATGATGTCAAAGATTTGGCTAGAACCAATAGAGTGGTTAGTTTCTCCAACGGGTTAACCACAACAATAACAACAACACAACTCAATTAGCAAAGTAGTAAGATCTTGCCAGAAACGATGCAGCTGGCAAAAAGTAATCATTGCCGCCTTATTTTAAATAATCAAACACGTCAACATCCTAAACTCCTGATAAATGCCACCTGATTCTAAATGTTCTTTTTATCTTTTAGATGGGATTAAAAGAAAAGGAAAAAAAGGCCTGTAAAACAGAGACAGTGGGCCCCAAATAAATCTCTTGCCTACAAAGTACAGAAGAGTAACCCCAGGACACAGGATTCATTTCAGACTCTATTAGCTAACCCATATTTGCTTAGCTGCCAACCTAAGCACTCCGTCCAATAGTGGGCGATACTTTTGGAGGGTCCTCAATCCATGACACAAATCCCCAACCACTGTTTTAGCTGCCTCTCAGATCTGATTAGCGTTACAGTACAAGGAATGACTTAAGAGTGATTCAAAGCAGTGAAGCATCTTAATCTAGCTATTTTTTACTAAATTTGGAATTCCCAAATAACTAAGCAAAAATATCAGGAGCGTATTTTCCTTTCCTCAACCATTTTTTTTTTAATATTTATTTATTGGGACCAGCAGTTAGCATAATGGCTATGTCGCTGGACTCCCACGTAGTCGACCGCAGTTCGCGTCCTGGATCCGGTGGCTAAAAACTCACGCCAGGCACGTGTGCATGTGTGCCCAAGATCCCGAGAGGAGAATGGGGGAGAAGGGAGCCATGCCACCTGGGGGGTGATTTCTCGCTTTCTGTCTCTCTGTCTCTCTCTGTCTGTCTGGCGAGCGCACGCGCCCTACAGTGAAAATCTCTCCAAAAAAAAAATAAATAAATAAAAAAGGAAAAAAAATAAAAAAATAAAAAAAGAATTATTTATTCAATCCCATTATATTATTATTATCATCATCATTATTTTTTTTAATTTAACCAGAGAGAGACAGAAAGAGAGAGAAAGAGAAAAGAATAAATGAAGCGGCCAGGTCCTGGACTTGAACTGTGGTCAGCCATGTGGGAAATCCAGAGCCTTTAACCACCATGCCACCTGGCAGCCCTCCTCCACCATTCTTTGCTGATTGCCAAATGAATAGCTCTCCAGTTCTTATCCACTAGAATTAGTTGGCTAGTTTGATGGAATTCACAGCTAAAGAAAAAGACAAGGGCTCTCCGACACTTGCTTGCTCAATTGAGTGGTCAACCAGGTATATAACTAATCTTCAACAAATTAAAGGACTTTGCTGATTAAAGAGAAGATTTGGATTTCTAAAGAAAAAAATAAAATAGGTATCTGCTTATACAACTAAAATAAATATATTATTTTTACGAAAGTAAGTATAGCTAACTTGCCATAAAATATTGTATTTTTAAAATTTTGCCAGAAGGGGAACCAGCAGTTAACATAATGGCTATGTCGCTGGACTCCCACATAGTCGACTGCGGTTTGCGTCCCGGACCCGGTGGCTTAAAGTTCACGCCAGGCACTTGTGCGTGCGTGCCCAAGATCCTGAGAGGAGAATGGAGGAGAAGGGATTGCGGCATGACCATCCCCCCTGGGGGGTGATTTCTCGCTTTCTGTCTCTATGTCTCTTTCTGTCTGTCCGGTGAGCACACGCACCCTATAGCAAAAATCCTCTCAAAAAAAAAAAAAAATTTGCCAGAAGGAGACCAGCAGGTGGCATGGTGGTCAAGGCACTAGACACATGGCTAACCAAATTTGAGTCCTGGACCTGGTGGCTTGCTTTCTCACCTTCTCTCTCTCTCTGGTCAAATTAAAAATAAATGAATTAATACATAAAGTTAAATAAATAATTCTTTAAAAAAATTTGCCAGAGGGCATGTATGTTCACTAGAGAGAGACAGAGAAAGAGAGAGACAAAGAAATAAAGGACACCCAAATAGAGTGTGGTCATACTTCTTCTTTATCCTCTTCTATCCTCTTGGGATTTGGGGCACACACATACACACACACACACACACACACACTCCTAAGGTTTTTTGTTTTTGTTTTTGTTTTTGTTTTTTAGGTTTTTGCCATAGGGTGCATGCACTCACTGGAGAAAGACAGAGAGAGAGAGACACTGAGAGAGAAAGTGAGAAGTCAGCCCCCAGGGGGGATGGCCATGCCACAATCTCCTCTCCTCCATTCTCCTCCTGGGATTTTAGGATGCATACACACACACAAGCCACCAGGTCCAGGACTTGAACCACAGTCAACCATGCAGGAATTGAGAGTCTTAACCACCATGCCACCTGCTAGCCCCTGCCCCCACCCCAAGGTGTTTTTAAAGCCACTAGGGCTGGAATTCAAACTGTGCAGTTGGCCATATGGAATTCAGCTCCCTTAGCCACCATGCCACATGGCCAGTACATAAAACATTGTATTTTTAAGTCTCTCCAGTGTGTACATTTTATTTCATTTCAAAGTGGTTCACCATATAGGAGAGGAGGAATGTGCAATGAAGAAAGAATATATCAAACATGATGCCCACTCCCCAGTTTGTGCCTTGGGATAAGTATGGTCACTCAGAAGTCCAAGTGGAGACACACAGTGTAAAAATATTTTACTTGGTGTGGGACACCTCTAGGTGTGAGAAATACCCCCAAAATTGTTTCTCTCTCTCTCTCACACACACCCACACACATTCAAGTATAATGACTGGGTATGTTTAAATGTCATATTATTAGATAAATCTTACAAATCAATATAACCTATGTAATCTGAAAATTCATTCTACAGAACAGCATACTATCTACATGAAACCACATGGGTGTACCTATAAGCAGACAAGATATCTAGACAGATAATTACCTAGTGGTAATAGTGGTCATCTAGGAGTGACATTTCAGGTAAGTTTTATTTATACCATTTTGTGGAATGTGTATGCTGTGATACACAGTGTTTCACATTTAAACAAAAATACGTTTTTCAAATTTATTATGATAAACAAAATACACATAGCATAAACTATATAATCTCTCTCCTCCCTCTCTCTTACTCTGTTCCTCTCTGGTCAAATTAAAATAAATAAATAGGTAAATAAATAAATAAAGTTAAATAATTTTTAAAAATTAAAATAAGGGGGGGCCAGCAGTTGACGTAATGGCTATGTTGCTGGACTCCCATGTAGTCAACTGCAGTTTGAGTGCCAGACCCGGTAGCTTAAACGCGCCCTGGGCACATGTGCGCGTGTGCCTAAGACCCCAAGAGGAGAATGAGGGAGAAGGGATTGCAGCATGGCCATTTCCCCAGGGGGTGATTTCTCGCTTTCTGTCTCTTTGTCTCTCTTTGTCTTCCTGGTGAGCACACGTGCCCTATAGCAAAAAAAAAAAACAAAAAACAGAAAACCTCTCCAAAAAAATTTTTAAAGGGTTTTCTGATGCAAAATTTTAAAAATTTGATAAAGTTAATTTGTCTATTTTTTCTTTTATTAAATAATTATTTCGTTTAATTAAATTAATTAATTAATTTAAATTTGACCAGAGAAACACACACACACACAGAGAAAGTGAGAAAGCAAGCCACCAGGTCCAGGACTCAAACCATGGTTGGCCATGTGGGAGTCCAGCTCCTTAACCACCAAACCATTTGTTTGGCCTCTGTTTTTTCAATATAATTATTTTGGCTTTTATAAAAGTAAACAAGGTCAACACATAAAAATCAATCTACATACTAGCAATATACAATTAAAATAAAAATTTGGGACCAACAGATGATGTAATGGTTACATCATTGGACTCTCACATGACTAACTGTTTAAGTCCTGAACCTGGTGGGTTGAAATTCATTGAAACTCATGCTAGGCACGTGTGCATGTGTGCCCAAAATCCCGAAAGGAGGTACCAGTAGACGGCGTAGTGGTTATGTCACTGGAGTCCCACATGACTAAACTTGTAGTGAGAAATACCAAGAAAAAACCCTAATGTATATAACAGAACTCCCCAAAGGGTACCTGATACCAGGTACCTGATACCTGATACCAGGTACCTGATACCTGATACCAGGTACCCTTAGCAGTACAGAGGAAGAGGGGAATAAAAATGGAAGAGGAAAAAAAAAAAAAAGAATCAATTCAAAGAGTTCAAGATCCCCTTCCAACTTCATACAACTATGTGGCTGCCTTTTCTATAGTCAAATAGAAAGAAGACTGATTGATTGACTGATTTATTATGAACTGAAACCAGAAGGTCTGGACAAGGTCTAGTCCTTATAGAGATCAAGGTACCATACTGAAAACAGAAGCATTAAGTCAAAGTTTACAGATGGAAAGTGTTAAAAGAAAAACTTCTGACAATTTAATTTAGAAGAGTTTAACTGAGCAAAACCGATTGGAATTGCGGAGCCCTGGGATGGCTTCCAAGGGATTCTGGATACCCAAGTGACGGGATGACATTTATGCACAAGAAAGGGAAAGTGATGTATTAAAAAAACGGAAGTGAGGGAATGAGGCAGAGAAATAATTAGATTGGTTACCACTTGATGTTTGCCTGCGTTACCAGTTTAAAGGGTGGGGTGTCTGTGAATGACTGAAGTGTAGCTGCTGTGATTGGCTATACATTAGCAATTTACTAAGGAAGCAGACTTTCATGTGAGATTGTGGTTTGCTTATGGGAACTAAAGAGGCTTTCTCATAATAAGTCCCTAGAAAATTTTCTCTGGAAATCTGACCGAAAGATTCTGACATTGGAGGGTTCTCCAATGAAACGGCCAACCAGATAACCTTCAGTGAAGTCAGTCAATCTCTCGCTCTCTCTCTCTCCCTCTCCTCTCTCTCTCTCTCTCTCTCTCAGAAGAAAGGTGTTGGTATGAATCACACATGACTACAGAGCTTCCAGTCAGCTTTTTAGTGCACTATTCACACTGGAAGAAGAGAGCTAAAGTTACCAGGTATTTCAGGACGACAGAAGTCCAAACAGAAACTGGAGAGGGAACTTATGAGCCAGTCAGTAGCTGGTGGTTAAGGTAACTGGATCCCACATGGTCAACTTGGCAATTCAAGTACTGGACTCTGTCGCCTGATAAACATACAGGGCATGTGTGCATGCATGCCCAAAATCCCCAAGGGAGAGATTGCATGCCCAAAATCCCCAAGGGAGAGATGGAGGAAAGGGGATTTTCATGTGACCATGCCTCATGCCCCTATCTCTCTCTATCTCCCTGACAAGCACATGCAACCTCTAGTGAATTAAAAACAAACAAACAAACAAAAAACCTTAAAACTATGCAGAGAGAAGAAAAAACTTCAATCAAACACACACATGGCACCAGCACTTAGCGTAATGGCTATGTCACTGGATACCCACGTAGTCGACTGTGGTTCGAGTCCCGGACCCGGTGGCTTAAACTCACGCCAGGCACATGTGCGTGCATGCCCAAGATCCCAAGAGGAGAATGGAGAAGAAGGGACTGCGGTGTGGCCATTCCCCGTGGGGGCTGATTTCTCTCTTTCTGTCTCTCTGTCTCTCTCTCTGTCTGGCAAGCACACGCGCCCTATAGCAAAAACCTCTCCAAAAAAAAAAAGAAAAAATACACACACACACACACACACACACATTAATGGCCTAATAGAAATTTAACATCATTAATGTTATCATTAATAAACGTTATGATTAATAGCCCCAGAGAAATTTTTAAATTATCTAACGAAAAAGAATATATTAATTTAAAGGGAGAGATTTCAGGGGCCAGACAGTGGCACATTGTAAGCTGCAATGCTCTGTGAGGCCATCTAACTCAGGAAGGTTCCTGGTTCAAGTCTGATGAACACGTATACACTCCCAGGCATTCACTTGCCCATGATTCAGGGCTGGCTAAAGGTTACAGATGAAATATAGCTTCAGGACCTTGTCTCTCTCTCTCTCTCATGAAAAAAAGAAATATATAAACTTAAAAAAATTCAAAGAATAAATTACTGAAAATGAGAAATCAAAAACATCAGAAAAGAAAAATTCAATAGAAATGTCAAAATACAAAACTAAAGAAATCTCCCAGGAATAAAGACAAAGACTGAGAGATGAAGAAAAAAAAAAGAAAGAAAGAAAGAGGATTAGTTCAGGAAGTTCAGCATTTGAATAATAAAAATGATATATTGTCTATTTCCAGAAGATATGGAGGGGAAGAAAAAAATAATCCAAGAAAATTTCTCAGAACTGAAAGACACAAGTTCCCAAGCTGAAGGATCCTTGAAAGCCTAGTGCAATGAATGAATACAGATGCACACCAAGGTGCAGCACTGGAAAACTTCAGAACCCTGGAAATAAGTAGAAGAGCTCGAAAGCTTCTAGAGAAACAACAGTAAGTTTTAAACCAAGGATAAGGAATCAGAATGACATTATGTTTCTCAATGCCACTCTCGAAGTGGATGAAAATGAGGCACTGACTTTCAAAAGTAAAGAGGAAGTAATTTCCACCCTAACTGGCCAAATTAAGCCATCAATTAAGTGTGAAGACAGAATATTTTAGGATTTATCTCAGTATTTCTCAAGTTTTTCACTCCTCATACGCCTTTTCTTAGAAAGTTTAAACTGAATACATTCAACCAAAATTAAAGAATAGAACAAGTTTTCTGGTTATCTTTTGCTGAAAAACAAACTACTTCAAAACTCAGTGGCTTAAAGCAACAACCATTTTATGATAGCACATGGAGTCTGTGGATCAGGAACTGGGGTGGGGCTCTCAGGAATACCATTCTGCTTCCTGTGGAGTTAAGGCTGCTCTGTGGTGGTAGGTGAGTAGATAGGCTGATGTGGAAGGTACAAGTCACTTTGCTTCCATGGCCAGGGCAATGGCAAAGATGGCGTGAAGGTTAGGCTCACCTGCAACTGTTAACAGAGCACCTCTGTGTAGCCTCTCTAAGGTCTGAGGATAGTCAGGCTTCTTACATAACAGCAGCTTTTCTAACTTGGCCTCAAATGTCATACAATGTCATTTCTATTACATTTTATTACTTTCAATTAGAAAAATGTAACCATCTCAGATTTAGAAAGGGAACTAGGTGCCTGCTTTAATTGGATATGGCAAAATCACTTTGTAGAAGAGCAAGCGGAGTAGGAAGAACTGGCACAGCCATCTTTGGAAAATACAATCTGCTACAGTTAACGCTCTGGCCATATAAATTTACATTCCTCTCAAATGTAAAATATGCCTTGCTCCAAGTCTAATTCCATTTCATCATCAACCCAAACTCCAGGGTCTTGTCATAAATCAAGCTCAGGTGCAGATGAAGTTCCTCACACGCACTTTCTTGGGTACAGCTCCTCAAGTATGGCTACTCTGAATACCTGCAAACGAGAGAAACACGTTCTATGTCTCACACCCATTGACTAGTACGTACAGGAGTGATGCGGAGATAGGAGAACTGCAATAGACTTCCATTCAAAGGAGGGGGTGGAGACGCATAGTAATCACTGGCTCATTGCTTTTCTGAGATTTACCTGGGCACAGGTAATTATTCCCTGAATTATTCCCTCACCCTGGTAATGATCTTCATGGTTCTTGACTCTGAAACATACTTTCATAATTTGTGGCTGACTAGTTTTGTCAGTCTGCTTGTTGCCCAGAGGTCTGGTGGCTTTAAGGCCACTTTTTGGGTTGTGTTGTTACCATCTCTTTCAGTTACAAATTGGTGTTTCCACCAATACAATTCTCTTAAAAACATTATGGTTTTCTATTGCCCCATTAGACAAAGCTACACCCACAAATCTCTTCGAGACAAGCCCTGGTCTATCTTGAGCTCTCCAATGGCTATGATGGGACAGCACCCATAATATCCTTGGGCCTTCTGACTATCTGAAAGGATCTATGAGACTACATTCTCAAACCTTTCTGAAGTATTAACAAAAGATTCACATTTATCCTAAGACCTTGATTTTATGACAGCACTCTGGATTTGATCTTTTACCCTGAGGCATATTTTTTACTTTAAGTACATTTTGCTGGTTGGAAAGATTATCCTGAGCTTTGCATTTCCTCTATAATATTATTATTATTTTAAGTTTACTTTTCTTTATTTCTTGAGAGAGTGAAAGAGAGAGAGACAGGCACTCCTGACAGGGTCTTGTTACACCATGATCCTCTGCGGCCAGCCAGGATTACAACACACACAGGCACACCCCTGGGATCTGGATCTAGGCCTCCCATATGGCTCCAACATCGCACAGAGGCACCCTACTGCCTGCACTGCTATGGCTCAGCCTATATTTCCACTTATTCCACTTGAAAACAAATAGTTCTTTTTTATTTTATTTTTAAAATTTTGTCAGAGCGCTATGTACGTGCCAGAGAGGGGAGAAAGATAGCAACTCCTGTGGGATATGGTCACACTAAAATCCCTTCCATTCCATTTCCTCCTCCTTTAGAGATTTTTGGGCATGCACACACATGTGCCTGGTGTGTTTTTCAAGTCACCGGAACCGGAATTAGAACTGCGCAGATGACCATGGGGGATCCAGCAGCCGCAGTCACCACTCCACAAGCTGTCCCAACAGTTCATTCTTCGGTCATTTCCTTCCCACACTTACTTACGCAGCTAGAGAGTTAGCCCAGAAATCTCCATAGCCAGATCATCATGTTCATTAGGCATATTTCCTATTTTCCACATTTCCAAATGTGTTATTTAACAGAGAGAGTTAAATAACTCTCATTTACATAATGAGGATCCTCTTACTTCCAGCGTCCAATAACAATTTCCTCCCTCTCTTTTAAGCTCTCATTGATAGTCTTCCTTAGGCCCATCACACTTCTACTAACAGTCTCCATAAGGTCGTGCAGGCTTCGCCCTGCTGTCTGCTCCCCTTCCTACTGCAGCGCCGCATTCCCAGTGACGAATTTTGTTCTAGTCATCTATTACTGGATAACAAACTACACCAAACTTGGGGGCATAAAAAACGACAATCTGTTTTGTTTATAGATTCAGCAGCTCAGGAATTGTACAGAGTCTGAAATCATAAAATAAATAAATAATAAAAATAAACCACAACACTCAAAAAGAAGACAGAGAATTCCAAAGATAAATGTGAGGGGCCAACTGGTGGCATGATGGTTAAGGGCACTGGATTCCCATGTGGCCACGGTTTGAGTCCCGGACCTGGTGGCTTGCTTTCTCACTTTCCCTCTCTCTCTCTCTCTCTCTCACTCTGTCCCTCCCTGGTCAAATGAAAATAAATAAATAAATAAAGTTAAATAAAAAACAATTATTTTTAAACACACACGCACACACAAAAACAAAGATGAAGGTGAAATTCCTAAGATCCCTTAATATTAAGTTGTCAGAAAAGTCATGATGTATTTTTTCTATGCAAAAATGCATCATGACTTTTCCAACAACCCAATAACTGCTATGTAACAGGCATAGAGATAAAATATACAGATAAAGCAGAACAGAAGATTCTGGGACTTTTTTCCTTCCTTTTTAAAAAATTATTTATTTAATTTAATTTATTTATTTATTTTTATTATTATTTTTTTATTTGACCAAAGAGAGAGAAAGTGAGAAAGCAAGCTGCCAGGTCCAGGACTCAAACCTGATCAGTCATGTGGAAATCCAGCTCCTTAACCACCATGCCACCTGCTGGCCCAGGGAGAGACTTTTTCAATAGATAAAATTGAGAGAGAATAAAGATTAATTCATTAATATATACAAATATTAATGTACATGCTTCAGTCAGAGTCCTGGCAGTTAATAGATAATATATTAAAAATGAGTAACTGAGGAAAGTTTTTAAAAGAGAATTTTACAAAGGTATGGATAGGGTCAAAAAGTATAATACCCAAAGCCAGCAGGTGGCACCATGGTTAGGGTGCTGGATTTCCACATGGCCGACTGCAGTTCGAGTCCTGGACCTAGAGGCTTGCCTTCTCACCTTCTCTTGCTCTCTCGCTCTCTCTTTGTCCCCCTCTGGACAAATTAAAAAATAAATAAAGATGGGACCAGCAGTTGGTGTAATAGCTATGTCACTGGATTCCCATGTAGTCGACCACAGTTCAAGTCCTGGACCCGGCAGCTTAAACTCACACCAGATGTGTGTGCATGCGTGCCAAGATCCCGTGAGGAGAATGGAGGAGAAGGGATTGCAGTGTGGCCAACCCCCCGGGGGGGTGATTTCTTGCTTTGTGTCTATATGTCTCTCTCTGTCTGTCTGGCAAGCGCATATGCCCCATAGCAAAAACCTCTCCAAAAAAAAGTTAAATAATTCTTTAAAAAAAAAATGAAAGTATAATACCCCAGGGCTAGCAACAATGCCAACAGTTGGCATCTGTTATTACTCACAGGTGTGAAGAGACAAGTAGAGGGAGTGGTTTCTTGAATCTGCAGAATGAGACCATGAGACATGAGCTGTGACCTATATATAGCAGAGGGGCAGAGCCAATCCCACCCACAGACAACTGATAGGGAGAGAAATATGCAAATACATATTCCAATCTCACC
>NW_006160074.1:3495340-3511039 GCF_000334495.1 Tupaia belangeri chinensis | reverse complement strand
AACTCCTGCTAATGTCCTCTACTGCCTTTGACCCAAAACTAGAGTGAAAGGGAAATGATAGACTATAGTCTACACAGGTCAGCCCTGCAGAGTAGAAAAATGTTCAGGGACGAAGAGAAAATAACCGGTATAGTACTGAGTTAATGGGAGATCCACTCAGTTGGGTAGAGTTGGGAGGTAATTTGTGATAAACTCATAGGAAATCAAACAAACCAAAAAAAATAAATAAATAAAGGAAAGATAATCCCAGGGATAAAAGGTTGTGCAACATGGCTTACATGTCAATAGTGTTTACATGGTTACAAAATGTAAACATTAGTAATGGCATAATCCAAATCACCAGTGTGGGATCTGGGGGGGGGGAGGAGGAAGTAAAAGTGTATATGTATGGTGAGGTATGTTAACGAGAGGACACAGATAATGCCTAAAACCAAAAAGTCAAGAAGCAGCAACGTAACCAAGTTATTTAGAGATTTTACTCAAAGGTATTAAACACACTTACCCCTCGGGAATGAGAAATTACATTGAGAGAGTTGGGGAACACTATTCTTTCCTAGTAATTTTCATGTAACTATTTTATCCTTCAAATAGTTTGCATGTATAACTTTGATTTTAAAAAAAAATTAGAGGAGCCAGCAGGTGGCATAGTGGTTAAGGCGCTAGACTCCTACATGATCAATTGCGGTTCAAGTCCCAGGCAGCTTGAAATCCAAGCTGGATACATGTGTGTGCAAGAACAAAATTCCAAGAGGAGAATGGAGGAGAAGGGACTGTCACATGGTCATCCCCTCTGGAGGGTGATTTCTTGTTTTCTGTTTCTTTGTCTCTCTGGTGAGCATACATGCCCTAGAGCAAAATTCTAAAATAAAAAAAAATAATAATAAAAAAATTAAAAAACTAGAAAAAGGAGACTCAGATTAAAGGACTACCCCACTCAGACACCCTGGCCTTTTAAGCTCAGTTAAGACGTTCTTCTATACGTTCTGATCACCCTGACCTTTCACGTATCTCAAAATGCAGTTTCACTATGGGCTGATTTTATTGTGAGTACCCTCAAGGGAGGGGCTGCCTTAGTAATCACTGTTTCACCAGCACTTATCATAAACTCAGGCATATGGGGGTATGTAAGAAACATTTCCTAAACTGAATTATCTCAGTCAATGGCAATGACATCCTTCTAGTCATAGAAGGGTAGGGCATTATAATGACCAAGTATCTCTCTAACGCCCCCCTCTATTTTACGTCCTGAGTCCTGTCAACCATAGGCCTTTTGCCTTTCCTAATATCTCCCTGCTAAGTTCCCATTCTTTATTATTCACCTTTTAAGAATCACCTGAGGTGCCATCTCTCTCTCTTTTTTTTTTTTTTTTGGTGCCATCTCTATCTAGAGAATTTTCTCCCAAAATTCCTAGTCAGAATAAACCTCTCCTTTTATTTATCCCAAAATACGTTGTGTAGAATTCTTTTTTTAAAATTTCCATTTTAGAGAGAGATTTTTGCTATAGGGCACATGTGCTCACCAGGGAGACAGAGAGACAAAGAGACAGGAAGCGAGAAATCACCTCCTCAAGAGGGATGGCCATGCCATGGTCCCTTCTTCTCCATTCTTCTCTCAGAATTCGGGGCACGCACGAACACTCATGAGTTTTAAGCCACTGGATCTGGGACTCAACACGTGGTCGGCCATGTAGGAGTCCAGCACCTTAACTACTACACCATGCACTGGGCCCATGTTGCCTAAAATTCTACTTGGCACTATTTATTAGTGTCTCAGTAGTTATGCCTATGTTTTTCTCCTTGAGTACAAGGTTCTTCAAGTCCAACTGGCTCTTCATCTTATACCCTTCACTAGTATGATGTCAGGCATACAGTAGGTTCACAATCATTACAGAATAATAGTTTTTTTGTTTTGTTTTGTTTTTTTTTTTTTTAGAGATGTTTTTGCTATAGGGCACGTACATTCACCAGAATGACAGAGAGAGACAGAGAGACAGAAAGCGAGAAGTCACCCCCCAGAGGGGATGGTCACGCCGCAATCCCTTCTCCTCCATTCTCCTCTCGGGATTTTGGGCACGCACACGCGCCCGGTGTAAGTTTATGCCACTGGGTCTGGGACTCAAACCACAGTCGACTACGTGGGAGTACAACAACATAGTCATTATGCTAACTGATGGTCCCTCTTTTTTTTTTTTTTTCTGGTATGTAAACTGTAACTTTTTCCCATCTCCAACATGCCACTTTCTTGTTTCCCAGTAACAGTATGCTGATTTTTCTCCAGGGAACTTAAACCACACTTTACTCCTTCACTATGTGGTTTAAAAAATGAGTATACTCAGGGGACCAGCAGGTCGGCCATGTATTAAGGCACTGGACACTCCCACATGGCTAACCACAGTTTGAGTCCTGGACCTGGTAGCTTGCTTTCTCACTTTCTCTCTCTTTATATCTCTCTGTGTGTGTGTGTGTGTCTCTCTCTCTGGTCAAATTAACACAAACAAACAAACAAAATTAAATAATTCTTTTTTTAAAATGAGTATACTTAATTCATTATTAAATGAATTTAACTAGCTGTGTATTCAAAAAGGCTTATGGGTATGGCTTCAAACAGGCTGAATTTAGGTATTCAACTAATGGTTTTAAAATAACCAGAGAGTGCTGACAGGTGGTATGGTGGTTAAAGGCACTGGACTTCCACGTGGCTGACCGCAGTTCAAGTCCTGAGACAGGCAGCTTGCTTTCTTACTTTCCCTCTCTCTCGCTATCTTTCTCTGGTCAAATAAAAAAAAATGATAACAACTAAAGTTGAATAAAATGATTCTTTTAAAAATTTTTAAGTAAATAAATAATAAAATAAAATAACCAGAGGTAGACACCAGGCCAGTCTAATCAGCTTATTCCTTTTGCCTGGTCACTATGACTGGCTTAGCTGGGTATGTGATATAAGACAGTCCAAGAAGCATCAGGCCAGGACTTGTTTTGCTAGAACTACTGGGAAAGAGAGATTCTTTTTCAATCAGAATTACTATACTTGATAGGTACGGGCCTAGAGCTGCTAATGGCCCTCATGCTGCTAGGTGAGCCAACCTTGCAGAGAGAGAAAACAGGAGAGCTGGATGGAGAGAGGACGATTTCTGATGTCATCATTTAAATACCTGTATTTAGCCTGTTTAAAGTCAGACTACCTACCATCGACCTTTTGGTTGCATGAGCCAGTTAAATCCATATTCATTAACATTTACATTAATTCATTCTCTCTCTCTCACCATTCTTTTTATTTTTTGGAGAGGTTTTTGCTATAGGGTGTGTGCGCTCGACAGAAAGACAGAGAGAAATAAAGCAAGAAATCACCCCCCTAGGGGGGATGGCCATGCCACAATCCCTTCTCCTCCATTCTCCTCTCAGGATCTTGGGCACGCATGCACATATGCCCGATGAGTTTAAGCCACTGGGTCTGGACTCGAACTGTGGTCGGCTACATGGGAGTTCAGCGACATAGCCATTACGCCAAGTCCTGGTCCCTCTTTCTCACCATTCTATGCTGAGTTTCTGTGACCTGCAAATGAAAGAGCCCTACCATGTATGTTTTCCCTTTGGACTGCTCATGCTCTGGGCCAAACAGTGGCACAGCAGTAAAGTGTGACCCTCCGCGAGTCAGATCCACGAAGGAAGGTTCAGAGTTCCCACCAAGGGACCGCTCTAAGACTCCCTACGGGGAGTGCATGTGCCCAGGGTCCAGGGCTGGCTGAAGCTAGGGGTGGAATGCGGCATCAAGGTTTTGTTGGGGGTATTGCCTCTGTCTTGCTCCTTCATGAAATAAACAAACTTTGAAGATAATATTATAATAATATTAATACTATTTTAAAATAATAAATAAGTAAATTGCACAATTTGAGGCCAGAGCATATGATAGCACGTTTCCTTTTTTATCCTTCGCAGCACCTAGCATAAAATTAAACACCAAGTAAATACTCCATAAATATGAAATGTAGAACTTAAATAAATATAGTAGTAGTCACTATTCTGTCCAAATGGCACCAACACAGCCAGAGAGCAAGAGGACCAAGTACTTTCTAAGTAACAAAGAATAAAAGGGTTCTTTCTGAAAAATTCTTTTTGAACTTTAACATTAGACCCAAGAATATCTGGCCTTAGTAACATCAAAAACTCCTTTTCCCTTGCATTCCCAAAAAGGATAGAGGGAAAAGAAGACTCAGACCGTGACTCCCGTAGAGTCTGGGAGAGCCCTGGTTCTGACCTGTGTGGAAGGGCCTGAGAGAAGACCTAGTGGCATAATTCAAAGCCACAGCTCCCACAGCAAGCCTAATCGGACCTGTCAGCCAGCTCCATCATCATACGCCTGGAAGAAAGGTCAGGGGTCACAAATTATTTTCAAAGCAGCTAAAAGTACAAGTGTAAGCTTCTCCTCTTGTTCTTTTTTCTTCCTCCCTGCATACAGCGATAGATTGCAATTTTTCTTCTTCCTGATCTCTCTCCATTCCTTTAATCAAGAATATATTTTTTTAAGATTTTATTTAACTTTATTTATTTAATTATTTTTTAATTTGACCAGAGAGGGGCAAAGAGGAAAAGAGAGAGAGAGAAAGAGAGAGACAGAGTGAAAAAGCAAGCTGCTATGTCTAGGACTTGAGTCACGGTCAAGTTGTGGAAGTATAACACCCCTAACCATCACACCACCTACTGGCCCCAAGAATAGATATTTTAAAAGACTACCTCTTTCTTTAAGCAACTATCAAAAAATAGGGGATGGCAGGTGGCCCAATTCTTTAAAAAAATTATTATTATTATTTTATTGATTTTTATTTTATTTTATTTAACCAGAGAGGGACAGAGTGAGTGAGAAAGTGAGAAAGCAAGCCGCCACGTCCAGGGACTCAAACCGTGGTCTGCCATGTAGGAGTTCAGTGCCCTTAACCACCATGCCACCTGCCAGCTCCTCTGAAATAATTATTTAAAAAAAAAAAAAATAGCAATAGATGGCTTCAGTGAAGCCTTCTCTGACTTCTATGTCAGAGTCATTCCCATAGCCCAGTCATTCAGTACCCTAATGTCTCCCTTTGTTTTCTTTTCTTTCTTTTTTTTTTTTTTGGAGAGGTTTTTGCTATAGGGCACGTGCACTCACCAGACAGACAGAGAGAGACAGAGAGAGAGAAAGCGAGAAATCACCCCCCAGGGGGGATGGTCACACCACAATCCCTTCTCCTCCATTCTCCTCTCAGGATCTTGGGCACGCACACACACACGCCCAGCGTGAGTTTTTTAAGCCACCAGGTCCAGGATGCGAACCGCAGTCGACTACGTGGGAATCCAGTGACATAGCCATTACACTAACTGCTGGTTCCCAACTCCTTTGTTTTCTTCATAGAACTTATGCTATCTGAATGAAACGAACTATTTTACTTACTCACTGCCTGACCTGGATGTAGTAGGCCTTATATAAACATCTGATAAGTATATACTTATTCACTTATCATCCATACCACAACATGCTCATACCAAGTTTTATTACTGAAAAACTGTCTAATCTATTTTGCGGTAAGAAAAATTTAGACATTTATAAGGATATGTCAGAAAAGAAAATGGGTTGGAAAACCTGCTGACTAGGGCATGAACAATGGAGAGGAAATCAGCCTAGCCTAGGTGGTATAGTCCGTACAGAACTGAGCTGCAGTCTAAAAGCCAAGGGGTCGATCACAGGTTCAGATCCCCAGGTTGGCCTGAAAACACTAAGGACATACATGAGGGCACCCAAAATCCTAAAAAGCTGAGGGCTAGGGAAACGGGGTCATGGTGTGATGAACTTGCCCCATGTGTGCATGCACTCTGACATGAAAACAATAACAGAGAGCAATACGCTGATTATGAATGAAGTTATATTCTTAAAAAGCCATACAAGACAAGCAAATCCACAGCTCTCAGAGGAAAAACTGAAGTGTGATGAGGATGAACACATCGTCAACAATTAAACTTTTTTTTTTTTTTCCTGTTTGTTCTAGAGAGAGATTTTTGCTATAGGTTGTGTACGCTCACCAGAGAGGTAGACAGACAGGAAGTGAGAAATTACCCTCTGGATGGATGGCCACATCACAATCCCTTCTCCTCCATTCTCCTCTCAGGATCTTGGGCACACACACGCACACGTACCAAGCATGAGTTTTAAGCCACGTGCCAAGCATGAGTTTTAAGCCACTGGGTCCGGGACTCGAACTCTGATCACTGCGTGGGAGTCCAGCAATGTAACCATTACGCCATCTGCTGGTCCCCATTTGAAGTTTTTTCGCACCTAAGAGATACAGTTCTGAATTTCTTCCTCATATTACTCCTGAAAAGTTCAATAGTGCATCTATGAAATCATGCTCACACCTAAAAGCTTGGTTTCTGTGGCTTGGTTAAATTAAAAGGGTGCTGGAGAGAGAACAATCTCTACTTTCATCCCCCTATTCAATCTCTTTTCAAATTTCAACAACCACAAGTCAGAAGTCAATACTCCTAAATTCCTATCCCCTGATATGTACACTCGAATTCTTATCTTCTTTCCAGTCATCTTTCAATGATGTCAATATCAGAGACTTCTCTTCAATTTCTACCATCTAGCATGTTTCTCAGGTTCATAAGAAAAAAGTGAAATATATATATCTATATTTTAAATGGATCATTCACAGGTTTTTCAATATAAACAACCTATGACAGACTGAGAAAAATATCTATTTTGGGGAAAAGCTGTGGCTGATAACTATTTCAAATTCCTAACACAGGTTTAACTCCACTTCTCACCATGCAAAAATTTCAAAATTAGTCCGACTATGTTCATTCTTCCTTTATCTCAAATATTTCAGGCAAACAGCAGGTGGCTGGTGGTTAAGGCAGCTGGATCCCGCATGGCCAACTGCATGGTTTGAGTCCTGGACATGGTAGCTTGAAAAAGACACCAGGCATGTGTGCATGCATGTCCAAAATCCCTAGAGAATGGAGAAGGGATTGGAGTATGGCCAACCACCCTGAGGAGTGATTTCTCACTTTCCCTCTCTCTCTCTTTCTGTTCCTCTCTGTCCCCTACCCCTCTCTAGTGAGCATATATGCCCTATAGCAAATTATAAAACATTTTAAAATAATATTATTAGGAAGCATTTGGGGGAATTTTTACCATCACTGAAGCAACTATCGAGAAGGCCCACTCTCAACCAGGAAAACTGATGAGATGACTTTCCAAGGAAGCTTCTGATACTTGTGAATACTGACTGCTCTGTTGGCAATTTCCAATATTTTCCTATGAATCACACTAAAAGTTGACAGGAGAAAAAATTTACCAGGGATGGTGCTAAATAGCAAACAAAATCTAAGTATTACTTGTAAATAAAAATAAAGTCTAATCTCCCTCTTCCTTTTTCCCTTTAAAAGTCACTGGCACATAAAGTTTGTAAGAATTCAGTTTTATATGATAACTAATACAGTTCTAAATGACCTGTGAATATACAAAAATTGATTATTACAAGGGTTCTTGATTGCAACAGAAAACAAATGTCGCTATGTTAAGCAAAAAAAGGCTTTGCTAGAAGAGTATTAGTGGCTCATAAAATCCACAGGTGGCTGAAAAACCAGTCTTGGAAAACAGACAGGAATCAACAGATCTTAGGGATGTTGAGCACAGGAAACTGAGCGAAGGTCTCTCAACAACAATCTGATCCACAAGCAGTTACTGAAACTGACCTTTATTTCCACTAATGTCTCTTCTCACTTAATATGGCCAGAGTCAGTTTCTGGTGCTTTAGTCAAGAACATTTACTGCTACAGAATTTGTATAAAGTGAGTTTTTTTTAAGGTTTTTGCCATAGGGCATGTGCACTCTCGGAGAGAGACAGAGACAGTAAGGGGGAAAGTGAAAAATCACCCCTGGGGGTAGGGGGAATGGCCATGCTGCAATCTTTCTCCTTCATTTTCCTCCTGGGATTTTGGACACACACACACACATACACACACACACACACACCTGGAGTGATTTTCAAGCTGCCAAGTCTGGAACTCAAACTGCAGTCGGCCATGTAGGAGCCCAGCACTTTAACTACTATGCCACCCACTGGCCCCAAAGTGAGATTTTTTTTTTTTTTTTTTTTTTTTTTAAAAGACCAGCCAGTCCCTCTTCTCAGGGATTTCATTTCTCACCATGATTTCCATCCACCGTCCCCAACTTACTTTCTTGTATTCAAGTCATATCAAACCTAGGATCTGCTTTTTCATTTCTATCTTCTTCCCATGAAGGCTTCCCTTCCCAGAGTTCCATTCTCCGTCCTCTGTCTGATAATCATCTATACATTCTTCTAGGCCCAAGTTGAACAGCAGCCATCTGTGAATCCTGACTGTACAAATAATCACTTATCCTACATGGTTTATTCATTAGTCCAGCAGTTCTAATGCTTTGTTTTTGTATCTATTATTTTCACATGACAATAAATTCCTTGACTATGTCTGGCACAGTAACTGCATACAGCAAATAATCATTTTAAAAATTAAACGAAGGTATTCTGGGCCCACTCAAGTCACAGCCATTTCCAGGGATGAGATGATTATTGACCCTACTATGAGCAAGAAGAAAAAGAAGAAGCTTTTTATGTTAGACAAGGAAGGGGATGTGTAGACAGAAGAAACCCAGCCCTCAGAAACAAAGGAAATGGAACCAGAGCCGACTGAGGGCAAAGACATGGAAGCTGGTGAAGAGCAAAGTAGGAAAGAATATGCTTTTGGTGACTTAAATGACTTGAACTCATTTAATCAAAAGAAAAATAAGGAAAAAAATAGGTATTTGATATTGATGAAGCTGAACAAGGTATAAAGAATCTTAAGACTGAAAGTGATGTTCAAGAACCAGAGGAAACTTGTCATAATGCTTGGCAATAAAAAAAGAATGTTAAGTTCCCAAATGAGGATGAAATACTACAGAAATATGAAGCTGTAGATGATGATAACAGCAAAAAAGGTAACGGTATCTCATTCAGTAACTAGACAGGCCCTGCTTGGGGAGGCTCAGAAAGAGAAGACACATCATATGAGGAGCTACTGAATCGAGTGTTTAACACCATTTGGGAAAAGAATCCAGGTATGGTTGCTGGAGAGGAAAGGAAATTTGTCATGAAATCTCCACAAGTGGTCCATGTGGGAACCAAGAAAACTTATTTGGTCAGCTTTACAGATATCTGTAAACTATTACATCGTCAACCCAAAGATCTCCCAAACAAGTGGGTCAATGGATGGTAATAAAACTAGTGATTAAAGGAGGATTCCAACAGAAACAGATGGAAAATGTCCTGAGGAAATATACCACGTGCCGATCACCAGACACAATACGAGTAAGGATACCCAACTCTATTTCAGTGCGGAACTTGCCGTTCTCCATGCTCTGTTGCCCACATCAAACCGGCTTCCAGGCTGTCCCAGGCCAGCGAGCACAGCTCTGTACCAAAGCTAACACTGATTTTGCAGTGCCTTGTGGAGATTTGTTGGGATATGTTTACCAAAGCATGGATATACTATTGCATTAAAAATAAGATAGAGGGACCAGCAGATGGCATAACAGGTCACTGGGCTCCCCCATAGTCAACCACAGTTTGAATCCAGACCAGTGGCTTAAAAGTCGCCAAGGGACCAGCAGGTGGCGTGGTGGTTGAAGTGTTAGACTCCTGCATGGCGGACCACAGTCCAAGTCTCAGACCTGGCTGGCTGCTCTCTTATTTTCCCTCCCTCGCTCTTCTTCTCTCATCAAATTAAATAACAAAAAATTAAATTAAACTAAAAAAAAAATCTCATGCCAGGCATGTGTACATGTGTACCTCAAATCCTGGGAGGAGAAGGGATTGTGGTGTGGCCATCTCCCCAGGGGTGTGATTTTTTTACTTTCTGTCTCCCTGGCAAGGGCATACACCCTATAGCAAAAAAATCTCTCTTAAAAAAACAAAAAACAAAAACCCCAAAAAAACAAAAAAACTGCTAAGAAAAGCTGCTAAGTTCTTGGGCAAGTGATTGGTTGGCGATCCTTGCTCAAGCAAGATGCTCAACTGTTAACATACTCATTGCATATTTCAACAACTGTCAGAGAAACGTGATATGGGGTAAGGAGGTACTTTTTAAAAAAACATTCATAGATTTCTGTAAAATGCAAGATAAAGCTATTATAACAGTGAAAAAATATTACAAGAAGACCAGGCAGTGGGTTTCCTTCTCAGTGTTTACAAGCTACTGTCCCTTACTTTGCCTTTCTTCTTATTTCAACATAGTTGAGCACTACACAAATTAGCTGTGTTCTAATTATATATTTTCTATTTGTTGATTTTCAATTGCTACAAGTCCTATATGAGTCAAATTAGATTCTCGAGCAGGATGGTGTGCAGAATTAAAATGTGATGCGAGGCAGACCCACATGGGAAGGTTGCCACTTCCTATTTGGAAACCTCCCAGAGTACCAGGCACATGTATGTACATGAACCAGGCTAGCCGAGGCTGAGAGTAAACTGTGGCATCAGAACGCTGCCGGAATGCTGTATCTCTCTCATGCATATTCATGGCATCTTCTGTTTCTTTTACAAAATTTCAAAAGTATTATGGATTCTTTTATTACCCTTGAAGTGTATAATATTTTCTACCTCTGCTAATATAATCTTACTCTACTAGAATGCCAAGTTCTAAAACTAAAGGGGTTCCTTTACCAATAAAAATAAACAAGGCAGGGCCAGCAGGTAGTGATTAAGGGCACTGGACTCCCACATGGCTGACTGTGGTTTGAGTCTTGGACCTGGCAGCTTGCTTTCTCACTTTCTCAATGTCTCTCTCTCCCTCCCTCTCTGGTCAAATTAAAAATAAATAAATAAATAAATAAATAAAGTTAAATAAAGGCATTTTAGTAATCTTCCTGGTGGAGAAAAACTGGATGAATTATTAAAGGTATGTTTGAACTCATCAGAGAGCCACCAAGGCAAATGAAAAATGACAAGGCCAGGTTATGAGGAAATAAAACCCAGAGAGGTGGGCCATGTATTCAGTGCTACTTTTCTCCTTGAGCAGGAATTCTAAAGAGAAGGGCTCATGGATTGAATTCGAGGGATCCACCAATTAAAATGGGGAAATTTTATACATGTATTTTTACGACCCTCTAACTGAAATGCATCATTACCTTCAGTTATGAATGTAAATGTAGTACAATTAGCAGCACCTGTAACTTAGTCAACAATAGAATCTCAATTTTTTAAAAATTTGTATTTCATTTATTATCATCATTATTATTTGTTTAATTTGACCAGAGAGAGAAAGGCAAAGTAGGAAAGCAAGCCTCCAGGTCCAGGACTTGAACTGTGGTCAGCCATGTGGGAGTCCAGCATCCCAACCACCACACCACCTGCCAGCCCCAATCTCAATTATTTTTATACCACCTTATATTGTGGTTGTACGAGAGAGTTCAAAATATTCTTTACATTTATCACCACTTCAAAATAAGGTATTATACCTGCTGTTAGTTTTAGGGGCCTCTGCCAGTTCTGAAAAATGTAGCTGACAGACTGAGCAGTTAACAGTTTTGAATTAACATTAAGTTCCTGAGTTTCAAATGATTCTTGAAGCATGGAGTACCAGTAAAAAAAAAAAAAAAGAAAAAAGTGTGTGTGTGTGTGTGTCTGTGTCTGTGAGAGTTCAGAACTCATCCAGTGGGAGAAAAGGATTCTTAAAGACCCCTAAGTCTCTTCTAGCACCCTGAAGAATTATACCTGGAAATCAGTCCTTCCTGATATTTACACCTAGCTTCAAATCATTTCAACCCTTGAAGAGAATGAAGTCATCCAGGATTTATTAGTGTCCAGGCCATCTGCCAGAAGCAAATGTAAATAAACCCTTTCAGAAGAAAGATAGTATCATTCAATGCCTCACATTAGATCTATAACTTTTAATATACAATATACAGCACTCAACTAAAAAATAAAAAGTATTACAAAAGATAAGACAATGGAGTAAAAAATGAACAGATGAAATAGATAATAAAAATGAACCCACAGGGAATCCAGATAATAAAGTATGGCCTTTGTAATAACACACTTTACTATGTTCAAGCAAATGAAAGACCAGACGTAAAGAAACAGACAAAAACTGAATAGAATTCTTGAACTAAAAAAAAAAGTTGGAATTAAGAACTCAGTAGATAGGTTTAACTGCAAATTAGACACAAATTAAGAGAGAACTAATGAACTGGAAAATAAGTTAGAAGAAAATATCCAAAAATGGCACAAAAAAGATGAAATTATAGAAAATAAAAAATGCATAAAAGATAGAGGACACCATAAAAAGGTCTAATGTATGTATAACTGGAATCCTAAAAGGAACAAACAGAGTAGAATAGATAAATTTGAACAGCTAATAATTGAGAATTTTCTAAAACTGATAAGAGATGTTAATCTACAGGTTCAAGAAGCACAAAGAACACCAAACAGTTTCAACATTTTAAAACATGGGGCTAGTAGGGTATGATAGTTAAGGTGCTGGATCCACGCGACCAACTCCAGGGTTCAAATCCAGGAACTGGCGGTTTGAAAACTTGCCCTGCACGTGTGCATGTATGCACCAAATCCAAAGAGACTAGAGGAGAAGGGATTGTGCTCTAACTATCCCTCCAGGGGATGATTTCTCACTTTCCTTCTCTCTTTGTCTTTCTCTGTCTCTCTCTGGTGAGCACATATACCCTCCAGCAAAAACTAAAAACAAACAAACAAATAAACAAAACCCACAAACCACTCCAGCCCCATAGCCTAGTAGGTAAGAAAGCCAGATCTTACATAGTCAATAGCAATTTAACACCTGACCTTAGGTCTTGAAAAACATACCAGACATATGTACATACAAGCCCAAAGTCTTAATTGGATGAAGAAATGGAGAAGGGATTGCAGTGTGGCCACAACCCATGGGAGTGGAAGGGGTGCTTTTTCTCTCTCTCTCTCTGGTGAGCTCATGCTCCCTTTGAAAAGAGAAAAAAGAAAGGAAGGAGGGAGGGAGAAAGAGAAGAAAGCTATTTATAGTAAAACTGGAAAAAATGAAAACTAAGGAGAACTATCCAAAAAGCAGTCAGAGATAAAGGATACATTACTTTCAAAGGAGCAAAAATAAGACTAAAACCTGACTTCTCAACAGAAATAATGGAAACCAGAAGACAATGGAATGGTAAAATAACTGCCAACCTAGAATTTATTCTAGAAAAAACTGTTTTTGAAAAGTGAAGGTGGGGGGATCAGCAGTTAGCATAATGGCTATGTCACTGGACTCCCATGTAGTCGACCACAGTTCAAGTCCCAGATCCAGTGGCTTAAACTCATGCTGGGCGTATGTGCATGCATGCCCAAGATCTCGAGAGGAGAATGGAGGAGAAAGGACTGCGGCGTGGCCATCTCCCCAGGGGGTGATTTCTCATTTTCTGTCTGTCTTTCTGGCAAGCGCACGTTATAGGAAAAAAAGAAAAAGAAAAAAAAAATATGAAGGTGGGGAAGGCCAGCAAGTAGTATGGTGGTTAAAGCGTTGGATTCCCACATGGCTGACCACAGTTTGAAGTCCCAGACTCAGAAGCTTGAAAAGCACACCAAACACATGTGCATGCATGCCCAAAATCTCAGGAAGAGAACAGAGAATAAGGGATCGTGGTGTGGCCATCCCTCTGAGGAAGTGATTGCTCACTTTCCCTCTCTCTCATGCATGCATGTATGCCCTATGGGGGTTATAAAAAAAGTGGGGGGCTAGCCCATGGCTTCATGGTTAAGGTGGCTGAATCCACAGTTCAAGTTCTAGATCCAGTAACTTGAGAAACACACTACACAGAACACACTACATAGATAGAAATGGAGGATTGTGGCATGAACATACCTCACAGGGAGGTGTTTTATCAATTTTCCTCTCTCTTATGCATGTAGTATGTGCCCTCTACAAATAAAATTTTTTAAAAAATTAAAAAGGTGGGAGCAGTTTGGTGGTGCAGCAACAACATACTGCCGAAGTGATGCTGGATCTATATAAAACATTGCAGGTTCAGTTCCTGGTTGACCTGTACATGCTCCTTTCTGGATAGAAGAGTGGGGGTGGGGGATCATAGCACAGAGTCTTGTTGAAGGTGCTTGTCTCTCTCTCTCTCTCTTGCTTTCTTTCTCTTTCACTCTTTCTTTTTTCTTTTTTGGGGAGGTTTTTGCTATAGGGTGTGGGCGCTTGCCAGAAAGACAGAGAGAGACAGAGAGACAGAAAAGCGAGAAATTACTCCCCAGGGCGTTGTCCATGCCGCAACCCCCCTCTCAGGATTTTGGGCATGCACACACATGCGCCTGGCCTAAGTTTAAGCTGCTGGGTCCAGGATTCGAACCACAGTCAACTACGTGGAAGTTCAGCATAACCATTATGCCATCTGCTGGTGCCGTCACTCTCTTTCTCTGTGTCACTCTCATGAAATAAACTGTTAAAAAATGAAGGTGAAATTTCAAATAAGAGCTATAGATTAGTTAATAGCTCTAAATTAACCTTAAGTTCCTGATTTTGACAATAATATTATGATGATAAAAGATGTAAACTTTTGTGGAAGCTGAGTGAAAGGAATATGAGATATGGGAACTTCATATTATTTTTGCAACTTTTGTAAGTTGAAAATTACTAAACACACATAAAAAATGGTGAAATACGGAGTTTTAGAGTGGAAGGTCCATGATGGTTGAGATTTCTTGTATATTTTGTTCACTGCTCTATTCCTAATATCTATTGGGTTGTCTGGAAAGTCATGACACATTTTTGCATTGAAAAACACGCATGGCTTTCCCAATGACTTAACAGAACACTAAGTCATATGCACTCAGTAAATATTTATTGAATGAATAAATGAATAGTAGCACTAGCTACTATTTATTCAACACTTACCATTATCTTAGGTGGAATACCAAGCACTTTATTTTTTCTTAAATAATTATTTAAGTTAATTTATTTATTTTAATTTGACCAGACAGAGTGTGAGAGACAGAGAGAAAGTGAGAAAGCAAGCAAGCTACCAGATCTGAGACTTGAACCAGCCATGTGGGAGTCCAGCACCCTTAACCACCATGCCACCTGTCAGCCTCTCAAGCACTTTACTTTGATTATCTCATTTATTCCTCCCAACAATCATGTAACATGCAACTTTATATTTTATATGTCTGTATTTTCTTTTTTTTTTGGAGAGGTGTTTTCACTATAGGGCACGTGCGCTCGCCAAACAGACAGAGAGAGACAGAGAGACAGAAAGCGAGAAATCACCCCCCCAGGGGGGATGGTCACGCCGCAATCCCTTCTCCTTCATTCTCTTCTCGGGATCTTGGGCACGCACGCACACGCGCCCAGCGTGAGTTTTAAGCCACCGGGTCTGGGACGCAAACCGCGGTCGACTATGTGGGAGTCCAGCGACATAGCCATTACGCTAACTGCTGGTTCCCTATGTCTGTATTTTCTAGATGAGGCTAAGCACCCTGCCCAAGATCACATACCAGTAAGTGGCAGGTCTTCAGACATAGCTCTGACTCTGCTACAGTGCGTTCCTGTCACATAAAAACATGTCTCCTGGGGCCAGCAGGTGGCATGGTGATTAAGGCACTGGACTCTTATATGGCTGGCTGCAGTTCAAGTACCGGACCTAGTAGCTTTCTTTCTCACCTTGAC
>NW_006160074.1:3473033-3494967 GCF_000334495.1 Tupaia belangeri chinensis | reverse complement strand
ATTTTTAAATTTGACCAGAAAGAGACAGAGATGGAGAGAGTGGGAAAGTAAGAAAAGAAACTGCCAGGTCCGAGACTTGAACCTCAATGCACCATGTAGGAGTCCAGTGCCTTAACCACCATGTCACCTGTCAGCACCTACTTACCCAATTCTACTCACCTTTCAAGGGCAAGATAGAATCCTCCATGATGCCTTATTTAACTATTCTTAACTAATAGCCATTATTTCTCCTTACTCTTAAGTCTCAGGATTTGGGGTCATAAGACCTAATGCCACTATATCAGGTCTTATATTGTTCTCTAATTGTTAATCAATAAGCATTATCTTTTCAGTTAGATTATCTCACCTTACAGGTAAGTGCCTATATCTTACATTCCTATTGACAGCACATTTGAAGCTTTATGATAGTACTTAGTATTTTGGTAGGGATGAAGAAAAACATTCACTTGGACAAAACATGCAAAAATCAGTTTTTGGATGCTTTAGAGGTCAGGCCTAAAGGTTTAAGATTCTAAATATAAAACTGACAAAAAAAAAAAAAAAAAAAAACTACTTTAAAAAGGTGGTTTTGGTTCCAGCAGTTGGTGTAATGGCTGTATCGCTGGATTCTCACGTAGTCGACCAGGGTTTGAGTTCTGGACCCAGTGGCTTAAAACTCACGCAGGGCGCATGTGCGTGCGTGCCCAAGATCCCTAGAGGAGAATCAAGAAGGGATTGCGGCGTGGCCATGCCCCCTGGGGGATAATTTCTCGCTTTCTGTCTCTCTGTGTCTTTCTGGCAAACGCATGCTCCCCATAGCAAAAACCTCTCAAAAAAAAAAAGGTGGTTTTTAGGGACCAGTAGATGGGGTAACGACTATGTAGTAGACTGCGGTTCAAGTCCTGGATCCGGTGGCTTAGACTCACACTGGGCACATGTGTGTGCATGCCCAAGATCCTTAGAGGAGAATGGAGAAGGGATTGTGGTGGTGGCCATCCCCCCCCGGGGGGAGGGGTGATTTCTTGCTTTCTCTCTCTCTCTGTCTTTCTGGCGAGTACACGCACTCTTTAGCAAAAATCGCTCAAAAAAAAAAGGTGGTTTTTATATAAAATTTTCTTTACTATCTCCTTTTCCTTATTGCAAGTTAGTGAGTGTTCAGGGCAATCTGGACTTACCAGTACAATGTTCTTGGTTAAATCCCTGGAGAGGGCACACATCTTGCATAGAAGGTGAAGTATGAGAGTGTGCAGATGAACAATTACCCCCACACATGTCAACTGCAGCTTGTGTGGTGTAAATATACTCTCCCTGCCTGGAACCGCCTGTGTAACATGCTCTCTTTGGGCTCTGTGGTTTTTCAATACATTCCAACTGTTCGGAGGCTAGAGCTTGGCTCGGCAAGCACAGATAAACAGCTTCCTGGAGCAGGCTGTCAGCGTGAGGAGCAATGACCTCAGCAGAGAATGTCTGCTTTTCATTACCCGGAGCACATCGCCGTAGCACTAGAGCTAAGAGTAGGAACGATACAAGTTGAATAGACTTGACTGGCTTGGGTTTCCCATTACACCTTGAATTTTTTAATCTTGGCAGCCAGAGGAAAGGCGGTACAGACAGGAAGTGAGGAAATGGCTTACCAGTAAAAGAAAAAAGATAGACAAGCTTTGTTAGACTGTTCTCTGAATGATGCGAGCTAAATGAAATAAATGATGAGTGATGTAGCTAACACTAAATGGCTAACAGTCATGCAAGGAATCATCAAATGTTTTTATTTCAAAAAAAAGCACCCAAAATGCAGAATAAACAAGAAGTATTAGAGAAAAGAAGAGACTTAAAATGTCCTCAAGAGAACTAGCAGGTGGCATGGAGGCTAAGGCAGTTGGATCCCATAAGGCTGACTCCACAGTTCGAGTCCCAGGCCTGGTGGCTTGAAAATCATGTTAGGCATGTGTGCATGTGTGTGCCCAAAATACAAAGAGGAGAAAAGCTGGGCACATGTGCATACATGCCCAAAATACATAGAGAACAGAGGAGAAGGGATTGTGGCATGGCTGCTCCCTGGGGAGGGAGGGATTTCTCACTCCTACTCTCTATCTCCGTCTCTGCCTCTCTCCGGCAAGCACACATACCTTCTAGCAAAAACAAAACAAAACAAAAAACTCCTTAGCATCTTCAACTCTGATGCCATTTAAAGAGAAAGAAGACTACTATTTTCCAAAAGATCCACTAAGGAAGAGAAACAAAAATCTCAGCAAACTGGAGTTAAATGAGAATGACATACAATAAAAATGAATTATGTCAGCCAGACATTTCACACCTGACATTCTGTTTGATTTGCATAACAATGCCATAAGAGGGTTATTATCATCCCTAGCAATGATTTAGACCTTAACATTAACAAAGGACATTAACAAAGACATTCATTACTGATACTATTTAATGTCAAAGGCTGCTTTGATGGCCACCCAAGAAACAATGCTCTTCCCAAATTTTCCTCCCATCCTAGTATTACCTACTGTTAATAATCCCGGAAGCAATGTGCCCTACAATAAACTTACATGGTCATGTCACTGTCTGCTAAGACAGTTTCCGCTGTGCTGGTCAGCACTGGATCTGATAGTTATAGAAAGGAATCCCAGCTTCTCAGGACAGCTTCCGACAGGAAACTGGCCAACTATGACCCCTCTTACAGGATCCTGAGAATTTGGGGGGCGGAGGGGAAGACAGTGACTGTGAAGATACGCATGCCGTGTGGCTGGGAGCTAAGAGATGGACAAAAGTCTAGTAAATCATAATAGCAGAAGGAAGCTTCTTTTGACTTTCATTTCACTCTTCTCGGGGAAGAACCGTTGTACGGCTGCCAAAACCCTAACTGTCCTTCCTCCTTCCCCTTTCTTTATCCTCTCCACCCCCATCCCAGTTCATTACAGACCTCTGGCTAAAGGTGCCAGACTATGTCATTCTTTCCTGCTTCGGTGCCAGGCCTGTGCCGCCAGCACCACAGATCTAGAATTCTGAGTAAGTTATGGGAGAAGTTAAAAGGACTGAGAACCTTAAATTGTTTTGTGGATTAACTAAAATTTCCTAACTTCTGATGAGCTATGGTACATGGCTACTAGCACGTCAGATTTGTTAGTTCAAATTACTTGACTGCCAGGGGCGCGCTCAGGAGGATATCACAATGGTGGTATGAGAAAGAATTATCAGGGCTTGGACCAAGTAAAGAACCCTTAGAGACTAAAATAAATCAAGCCATTTCTCTAAAGGGGAATATTTTAACGTGAAGAACTATACCTAAGGCTTACACTAGCTAGCTGCAAAAGCAGCTCCCATGAAAACAGAAATAGTATCACTGGGTCTTGAGAATATGCGGGCCATGATGGAGTTCCTTCATTTCCTCTAACTGAACGGTTTTACAACAGCTAAGTTTCTCTTCACTTGTAGAAGGGGGAGTGATGGGGAAATGAGGTCTTTTCTGACAAGAAGAATCTGGGCCCAATTATTACTTCTGTAACCTTTGACTCTGACTTCTAAATGAGTCAGGGGACCAGTGGGCTGTGAAATCGCTTCCTCAGTTACCAGGTCAAGTGCTGCAGGATGGTTTCCTGTAACCTGACAAGAAAGGATGAAGAAGAGAGATGGATCCTATGTAAATAGGCAGCTTCTTGTATCCTTACTGACCCCAGATTTTTCAGTTTCAAAATAGATTCTGATGACCTTTAACGCCCCTCTATGGCTCTCTGGAGTCTGTTTGCTATAGCATACCTCTGGTTATATAGAAAAGAACTAGAATCCTCTATGGAGTTCATAAATGATGATTTAACAGAAGTGTCTGGCCGTAACAATGTGGATAGGGCTGCTTTAATGGAAGGCAAATCTATTCCTGGCAATTATTTGAGTCTGTGAGAATCCAGATGCTGACAATGAGAAATGGGTAATTTTTTGTTACAATGTGTCAACTCCAGCTAAGAACAGAACTATGGAAAAAAGGGGGGGAGGTAGGGGTACAGGAGAAGCATTACCCCTTTTGAAGAAATCTGTAATAGGATTAGTCACCATTACTTCACCAAACCACATTTTGGCTCAATTTAACAACAATAAGAAGGGAAAAAACCTGGAGCAGAAATGGCCCAGAGAAGTCCCAAGTCTATCCCTCATTCAAAACTACGAGCCCGGAAACCAGTGATGTCCTGGTTTCTTGTTTGCCCCAGCTCTCTGTTCCTCTATCACCAGGGACACAAGAAGAACCCCAAACAGTATCACTTAAATGCTAGATGGTAGGTAATCCTAAAAAATCTGCTGACTTCAGAATGGAAAGTTTACACCCTGATTATTCTAGGTTATGTAGAAGAGAAGTAGGTCATCTGCTCACAGGGCTTAGAGTACCTGTTTAAAAGAAGAAATGATACATATGCTAGGCACTGGGCTGTTTCAGTAGAGTCACATTTGAAGTGATTTAGTAGTATGAACTATTGGAACCTCTTTCTTTACTTCAAGACTGACTTAATATAGTTCACATTTCATGGGATTACTCTAATCAAAATAATAAAAAAGGAATTTAATTTAATACAGATACCTTTTACTAAAAGAGTGCACAAAAAAAGATATGCAACTTCCCAAATGAATTATTTTTTCTAGTTATTAATTTCCCCTTTTAAAATTATTATTATTTTTTAAATTTGACGAGAAAGAGAGAGAGAAAGCAAGTCGCCAAGTCAGGGATTCAAACTGTGGTCGACCACACTGAGTCTGGCACCTTAACCACCACACCACCTGCCAGCCTTGCAACTTCCCAAATGAATTCTAATGATTAATACACATCAGCATGAAATTATTGTTTTTTTTCTAAAACACATAGAGATCCCTATCTCCATATTCATATTAACAGTAAGTAACAAAATAACTTTGACAACTATTAGTTTAGTACTTTAACTTATAATATGAGCAGGCATGAGGGAGGTCAGCAACTCACAAGACTTTCTAAGAACACTGCTTACTAAAGGCACTCCATTCTGAATGGCAGCAAGTCAAATCAGTCAAACTCTCTTTTCTGGACACAGGAAGCTGAGCTAATCAAGGCGGACCAGGAGAGGAAAATGACCCTCCGAGCTAAGTTACTGGCTCTCTGATGGAATGAGCCTTCCCGAGGCCATCCGACATACCCCGTCGCCCTGATTATTTTTCTGTAACTTGTCTTGTTTCCGTTACCAGCTGTGTAACTTTGAGACTGTTACTTGGATTATCTGCTTGGAGTTCCTAAAATTGAAAACGGGGATTATACTTACATACCTCATAGTATTGTGAGGGTTAAATGAGATGATGCATTCTGATGTGCTCAGAACGGTGCTTAACACGGAGCGTTTATTAATTATTAGCTATCTTCATTATGATCAGGTTGCTTGTTTACCGTCTCCTACATTAAACGCAACACTTGATCCCTGAGGATAGGAACTTCCTTGTCTTGCTCACTGTTATCTTCCCATCGTTTAGTATATACCAGCACATAGCAGGGGCTCAAAAATAATTAACGAATGAATGAATTCATGAGTAAATGCTGTCTTCTGTTCTGATGTGTCCTTAAAGCTCTATCAATGAAGGTAATCTGTATTTCTTTCCTTTGCAATCAAAACAGTCATAATGAAAACTTTACCAAGAAATGAAAATAATCATTTAAAAAACAAAAACAAGACACTTGACCATAAGAAAGAGCCCTCCTGGGCCCACCAACCAAGACCACAGCCCACTATTCTTCTCTATATTAGTACAAGGAGGTCAAGCTCCCTGATGCCACAGTGCTGTAGCTACCAATTTAGCCTGTGAAGAATGGTTCCCAATTCCGATAGGAATTCTCAGATTTCTGCCTGGCTTTCGCTCATCATTATTTTCCAATGTCTTAAAAAGGCACACTTCTTATTCTGTTTTAGCCACGAGAACCTGGTTACACTCTGCGGTGGTTTCTAAGCTTCAGTAGCTCTAGCCTCATTTTCTTGGATGTACTCCTTCAGAGGTCCTGACCCGGCGCTGACACTTGGCCTGTTCATAGAGAAGGACCTCTACATATTAATCCCTTTTACCTTGTACCGGTTGAAAGACAACATCCAGCAGTCGAGGTCACATACAACATAAGAGAAAATCATGTGGGATTAAGTATCCTTCCTGTGAGAGTGTCAAGAGAATTATGATCTACAGAGCTCACAGCCTTGCAGACAGATAAAGTGCAGCTCAGCCACTCCTGACGAGTTTATCCAGATTTGCTGAAACAATCATAGACTTGTTTGAAAACACCAACAACCGAAGGGTGACAGCACAGCGAGAGGGCAAGCAGATCCCAAAGGAAGAATCAGCAGAAAAGCCCTCCAGAAAATTTCAGAGTGGTGCCAGTAGGTGATGTGATGGTTAAGGTGCTGAAATCCCACATGGCCAATTGTGGTTTGTGAACCGGGCTCAGCGGCTTGAAAATCATACTGTGTGTGTGTGTGTGTGTGTGTGTGTGTGTGTGTGTGTGTGCCCCCAAAATCCCAAGAGGAGAATGGAAGAGAAGGAACTGCAGCATGGCCACTGCCCCTGGGGCATGATTTCTCGCTTTCCCTCTCTCTGGCAAGCATATGCACCCTATGGAAAAAGCCTAAAAAAGAAAATAGAGTACTTTTATCATTGTTTAAAGTTAAATCATACAGAGGCCAGTGGGTGGCATGGTGGGTTGGGGCACTGGATTCGTGTGTGGCTAACTGTGGTTCAAGTCCTGGACCTGAAGGCTTGCTTTCTCACTACCCACACCCCTGTCAAGTTAAAAAAATAATAATAATGAATACAATTGAATAAATAATGCTTTTTAAATTAAATTTAAAATTTTCTAATTTTAAAAATTAAATCACCCATGATTAAATGTATAAAAATCTCTAGAGCCAACCTGGTGGTTAAAGTGTTAGATTCCCACATTTTCAGTCCTGGACCTGGCAGCTTGCTTTCTCACTCCTCCCCACCCTCTGCCCCGGTCAAATTAAAAATTAATAAATTAAATTAAATTAAATAATTCTTTTAAAAATAAATAAATGTATGAAAATCTCAAGGTATGAATTTGAGACTGTGAGATGGAAGTGTACCATTAGCATTTTTTAAAAATCATGCTTCCTGTATAGAATTAGCTCTAACTGTATCCCAAAAAAGGTCAATAGTAAACTTTTTCTTTCTTTTTTTTCAGATCTGCTATAGAGAACGTGTACTGACTAGACAGGGATAGACAGAGAGAGAAAGATAAATCACTCCCCAGGGCAATGGCCATGCCACAATCCCTTCGCCATTCTACTCTTGGGATTCTGGGCACGCACAAGCCACCAAATCCAGTACTCAAACTGCACAGTTAGCTATATGGGATCTGTCTTAACTAACATACCACCTGGCTGGCCCAATACTAAACATTTGCATGGTGATGAACTGACATCAACAGACGAGGCTATATGACAAGCTTGCAGAATATAGCTCATAAGGAAGAATTCAAGAATTGTACAAATTATAATAACAGACTTCAAAATATTGGGGCCAGCAGGTGGCATGGTGGTGAAGAGTGCTGGACTCCCCATATGGTTGACCGAGGTTCGAGTCCTGGACCTGGCAGCTTGCTCTCTCTCTCCCTCCCCCGCCCCCCAGTCAAAATAAATAAGTAGATAAGTAATTATTTAAATATATAAATATATATAATCTGATTAGGCTTTTAGCACCACTAGACAATGAAGTGGCTGGGAGGCTGTAGAGAACAGTACCCTATGTAATACCGCTGACAATGCATGATTACTGTCACTTAGTAGGTTGTGAACTTGAAGACACTATTTTAATCTTTCTGTGTCTCAGTTTCCTCAGCTATAAAACAGCGATAATAATACCTACCTCAGAACTATAGTGGCTGAGACACTGTATGAGTTTATAAAAACTACCTATTATATTATGGTTATATTATTATTATTATTCACATGTAAATTTTTATTTTACCCATTTCATAGGAAGAAGTAACTAAGGTCCAGATTTCAGAAATTTGCCCAAGGTTATAGAGTTGGGACTTAAGAGAATAAGGAGTTTTTCTTCCTCCTAGGTTAGTGCTCTTTACTTCATTATGCTTCCATGGATCAATATAAATCGAGGCCTGAAAGAGAAGGATTTTTGTGAGATGTATCGAACTCATAAACTAAAATCAGGCCCTTCTATCACTCAGGTCTCCTCATCTACCAAGCACTACTTACCTGCTTCCCATTTGGTTGTACGTGCACTCCTTTCAAGTCTTGAAAAAAAAATTTTGGAGCTTTGATGCTGGTTCACTTTTCACATCTCAGAATAATAACCTCAGGCCAATGCGGTGTCTTAGAGTTATAAAAGTGTCAAATATGTGTCACTCACATGCATTATGTAATTTTTAGTTTCCTGGACAAGAAACAGCTCACTTGGCAACTAGATTCCTATCAGCACTGTGGAAAATCTTAAGATTTTTTTTTCAGCAGTATATTGATAGATGAAAGCTCCTATAGTCAACAACATCCTGAAACATTCCTAAGCCTTACTTTTGGCTCTCTAGAGTCCAGTGTCAGTTACACAGACCGTGTTCACATGTGGAGTGCTAGACACACGGTTACAGCTTCTTAAACAGCAGAAAGTAGAGCTTCACCAAAAAGAATCAAAAAGAAAGACACGAAAATGTAATAGCCCCTGAAATAAGATCAAGAATAGAGTAGATAGGATGCAACACTTAAAATATAGATACAGTTCTTTTCTTTCTTTATTCTTTTTATTTTTTAGATTTTGCATGTGTTTGCCAGAGACACAGAGAGAGAGAAAATGATAAATAACACACACACACCCCCACACGGGGATGGCCACATCATAATCCCTTCTCCTCCATTCTCCTCTTGGGGTTTTAGGAACGCAAGTACATGATCCTGGAGTAGTCTTGAAGCAGCAGGATCCAGGACTCAAGCTGCGCCATCAGCCATGTGGGATCCAGGCACCTTAACCTCCACACCACCTGCTGGCCTGAGCTACTCCATTCTCCTCTCGGTATCTTGGGCACGTACGCACACGCGCCCGGCGTGAGTTTTAAGCCACCGGGTCCGGGACACGAACCACAGTCGACTACGTGGGAGTCCAGCGACATAGCCATTACGCTAACTGCTGGTTCCCTGAGCTACATCTCTTGATGCAGTGAATATTATAACATCTATTACATGCTAAGCATCATGCCAAGTTCTACGAATACAAAGATGAAGAAGAAACAATGCCTACCCTCAAGGAACCAGTATACTAAAGAAGTCTTTTAAAGGAGATGGGAAGAGGGAAGAGTAAAAGGAAAAAGCCAGGAAGAAGCATTACCCCCAGAAAAGTCAAATTTCAGTTGGCAAGGGGCCTCAAGAGTGCAGGTACAGATTAAATAGCCTAGGAACTTGATCCCTAGGTTTATCAATTCTGTAGAAGCAAATGAGACTAATCTCCGTCTTTATTCCCTGCCTACCTAATTTACTTCAGCCCACACCATTAGAACAAGTATGTTCCTTTCTCTACTTCATCCTCCTTCAAAAAACTGGGAGAAGGGACCGGCTCTCCTCCTAGAAACTTTGTTTTTCCCAAGAGCTTAAAATCCTAATTGATAAAAATTCTACTTTTGGAGCCAGCAGGTGCCACGGTGGTTAAGGCACTAGACTCCCACATGGCCAACCACAGTGTGAGTCTAGGACCTGGTAGCTTGTTTTCTCACTTTCTCTCTCTTTCTCCGTCTCTCTCTGGTGGGCACATGTGCTCTGTAGCAAATTAAAATATAATAATAATGATGATAAATAAAATTAAATAAATAATTATTTTTAAAAATTCTACTTTTTAATATGTAAGCACTCCAGCTCAGCAAAAGAGCTAGGAAGAGTCAAGCATTCCCCAACAGCTACCCAAGCTGAGGCCATTATTGTAGCTTCCTGATCTCCAAAGAGCCCTGGAAAAACAAAGGAATGTGGACTTGAGTTCATGCTTCATCTGAGTGGAAGCCTATGAAAGACTACTCTTCCTTTCTTAGATTGTTCCCATTAAACCAGAAAAAAAAAGAAAAGAGAATCAAAATGATTATATAAATAGGTGACAGCATATCAGTAATAAAACTAATGTTTTGGGGGGGCCAGACGAGGTGTGTGTTTGGAGCAGTGGACTCCCACATGGCTAACCATGGTTCAAGTCCCAGACCTAGTCACTTGCTTTCTTACTTTCCCTCTCTCTCTTTCTGTCTCTCTCCGGTGAGTGCACGTGCCCTATAGCAAATTTTGAAATAATAACAATAAATAAAATTAAATAATTATTTAAAAATTTTTTTAATCCTTTCATGAAAATTAAGATATTTCAGTGATTCAAGACACGGACCTGGTAGATTAAAATTCACACCGGGCATATGTGCATGCATGCCCAAGATCCCAGGAGGAGAGTGGAGAAGGGATCACTGCATGGCCATCTTCTTAGGAGGTGATATCTCACTTTCTCTCTCACTATCTCTGTCTCTCTCTCTCTTTCTCTAGCAAGCACATGAGTCCTAAGGCAAAAACCTCTCAAAAAGAAAAAGTTAAAGTAATTATCTTATATTCAACCTAAAAACAGTTCTGACATATTAAAACATGAGTAATTATTTTGACTTTTACATACTCCCCGCATTATTTATAAAGAAGTACAATCCTTCATTATAACCTATGAATGACATCCTCCCTCTAGAAATCCTCGTGGAAGGGTGTGTGGTGTTTTCAGACAGTGTCTCACTGTGTTTTAACCCTCCTGCCTTAGCCTCCTGAGGAGCTGGGACTACATATACATGCCACTACATGGGACCTTTTTTTTTTTTTTTTTGAGAGGTTTTTGCTATAGGACGCATGCACTCGCCAGAAAGACAGAGAGAGACAGAGAGACAGAAAGCGAGAAATCACCCCCCAGGGGAGATGGCCACGCTGCAATCCCTTCTCCTCCATTCTCCTTTCGGGATCTTGGGCACGCACGCACACGCGCCCGGTGTGAGTTTAAGCCACAGGGTCCGGGACTTGAACCACAGTCGACTACATGGTAGTCCAGCGACATAGCCATTACGCTAACTGCTGGTCCCTGCATGTGACTTTTTAAGGTAGGTTGGGAATCAGACCTGGGCCTGCCAGGCAGCAGCATCTGGTGTGCACTAGCACAGCTGGGCCAAAGAACACTCTTAAATCAGTGACTGACACAACATCCTGTAGAAAGAAAACGGCAGTGGAACATCATCCCTGAGAATTCCATGAGAAAGGCCAGCGATAAAAAACACAGGCTATATGAAGACCAACTAAAGGAAATTAGAGGGAATGTTCTGAATAATAAAGAAAGTTACATTATAAGAAGGACCTAAAGAAACAGATCTGATAGATCAAACAAGCAGTTTCTAAGTTATTCCAGTCATAACGATACATGCTGCATTTCACAGGATAAAACCAGCTGCACCGAAGGCAAGGCTCTGAAACGTGTTTGGGCAGCCCCGGACCAACCTATCCAAATTAAGCATTCCCTGCCACCACATAATCAGCATGGACCCGCCCTATTCTTCTGTACCCTGCCTGTTTCCAAGTGCTTCCTCTGGGTTCACCCAATTAGCAAAGCATTCACATACTTACTACTCAGTGAAGAACCTGGCAATGCCATATTGGCTAACATCCTCCCTGTTCTCTAGCAACTGGCACACTGCATCCTCCATGTACGTGAGGACATGTCGCTGAGCTGCAAAAGCAAGAGAGAAAGAGGAAGTGAGGGAAAGTAAAAAACAAGCAAATGGTTTTCCCAACCCCAGTAACAGGCCATGTAAGCCAGTCGAGGTGTTACTCTGCTCAGGAAGTGCACTAGAAGAGGCACTGGTCTTATCGAGCTCTGGTCTCAGAGGGTAAAATAGGAGATGATGTAGAACATGACCTATTGCCATCTGGCTCTTAGAATCAGCATCAGCCCTTCACTGTTCATCTCATTGAGGAGGGTGGATTTACAGGGGAGCTTTAGCACCACTTAGTAGATGCACCTGGAAATTCTTTCCACCCCCCCCTTCCATCCTCTCCCACTTCTGCATGTCTCAGAAACTTACTTGAGAAAGTTACTGATTCCATGCCTGAAGCACAGATGATCTGACTATAAAGAAATCTCAGGGTTCACCCAATGGCATGGAAGTTAAAGTGGCTGAATCCCACATGGTCAACTACATGGTACAAGTCCCAGACCCAGAGGCTTGAAAAACACACTGGGCATGTGTGTGTAAATGCCAAAAATCCCAAAAAAAAAGAAACGGAGAAGGGATTGTGGTGCAGTCACCCCCTTGGGGTGTGCTTTCTCACATTCCCTCTTTCTCTCTGGTGAGTGCACCTGCCCTCTAGCAAATAAATAAAATAAAATAAAATAAAATAAAATACACTCTCTTAAAAAGCCAGCGGGTGGTGTGGTGGTTATGGCACTGGATTCCCACATGGCCAACTTGGTTCGAATTCTGGACCTGGCAGCTTGAAACTCAAGCTGGGTATGCATTGCGGGCATGCCCAAAATCCCAGGAGAAGGAAGGGGTGATTTCTCACTTTCCTTCACAATGACTTTCTCTGTCTCTCAAACAAGCACACATGCCCTACAGCAAAAACTTTAAGGAAAAAAAAATTGCTTGTTTAATTTTGTTTTTAATTTAAGGACTATGGAAATTTTAGTGCTGGTATGTACATATACACACACACGTGTGTGTTATTAATATTGATAAATAACGACTATAAAATCTGTGTGGCTTAAGTCAGTCCCAGGGTCTGTTAAGGAAGCCAGCTACCACATGGCCAACAGCTTGGTTGAAATCCTAGGGTTGACCACAGTTTGAGTTCCAGACCTGGTTGCTTAAACTCATGCCAGGCGCGTGTGCATGTGTGCACAACCCTAGCAGGTTGAAAAAAAAAACCATTGGGTTGAGATCAGCAGATGGCATAATGGTTACGTCGCTGGACTCCCACGTAGTCGAACCCAGTTTGAGTCCCAGACCTAGCAGCTTAAAACACACTGGGTACGTGTGCATGCATGCCCAAAACACTCTGGGTGCATGTGCATATGTGCCCATTCTCCCTAGAGGAGAACGGAAGAGAAGGGATTGCAGTGCGGCCATCCCCACTGGGGAGTGACATCTCGCTTTCTGTCTCTCTGGCAAGCCTACACATCCTATAGCAAAAATTTATTTTAAAAAATTAAAAAAAGAAAAATACACTGGGCACATGTACATGTATGCTTAAAATTCCAACAGGGTGGAGAAATAGAAGAGCAGGAATTGGGCATGATCACACCCATTTAGAGGTGCTTTCTCCTTCTCCCTGTCTCTGACAAGAACACATGTCCTCTGGAAATTTTTTTTTTTTTTTCACTGTGAGCAGGATACTGGAAAAAAAAAATTTTTTTGAGAGGTTTTTGCTATAGGGCATGTGCACTTGCTAGAGAGACAGAGAGAAAATGAGAAATCACCCCCAAATCACCCCCGAGGGGGGATGGCCACGCCACAATCCCTTCTCCTCCATTCTCCTCTCAGGATCTTAGGCACGCACGCACACACGCGTGGCATGAGTTTAAGACATGGTAGTCCAGCGACATAGCCATTACGCCATCTGCTGGTTCCCCTCTCAGATAGTACTTAATGTGCACAAATTTCCTTCCTTATCAAGTATAGAAACCAATGTAATTTGGGACCAGATCCCAAGAGAAGAATGGAGAAGGGATTGTGGCGTGGCTATCCCCCCTGGGGGGTGATTTCTCGCTTTCTGTCTCTATATCTCTCTCTGTCTGGCGAGTGCACGCGCCCTAGAGCGAAAAACTCTCAAAAAAAAAAAAAAATGGGGAAGGGATTGGGGCGTGGCTATCCCCCCTGGGGGGTGATTTCTCGCTTTCTGTCTCTATATCTCTCTCTGTCTGGCGAGTGCACGCGCCCTAGAGCGAAAAACTCTCAAAAAAAAAAAAAAATGGGGAAGGGATTGGGGCGTGGCTATCCCCCCTGGGGGGTGATTTCTCGCTTTCTGTCTCTCTGTCTTTCTGGTGAGTGCACACACCCTATAGCAAAAACCTCTCCCCCCCCAAAAAAATTAAGAAACCAATGTAATTTAACTGTTTATGAAAGTATGGTCAATCAACTCCTTAATCTGAATTGATACCATATTAAAAAGGCAGATTTATGGTCTGGCACCATCTAACACTTAATGGCCTTAAATTTCGAACTGGAGTCTAGTACTTTATAACCAGTACCCTTGGTGTTTCCTATGTAACCTGATTTAAGACCCCTAGCTAAGAACATAGGTTTTGGAGGACCGAAGACCTACATTCCACTCTCAGCCCTACCCACTCCTAGCTGTGGAACCATATGCCAATTACTTTCTAACTCTATTTCCCGATTGTAAAATATGGATAAGAGTACCTATATAATAGGGTTATAAGAGTTAAGTAAGGATCAACCAGTGACCTGGTGGTTAAGGTAGCTGGATCCCACATGACCAAATGAATAGTTTGAATCCTGGACTCAGTGGCTTGAAAAATACTCCAGGTGCATGTGCATATGTGCCTATGATCCTGAGAGAAGAATGAAGAAGAAAGGATTACAGAGTGACCATCCCCCATAAGGGATGCTTTCTCACTTTCTCTCTCTTTCTCTCTCTCTCCAGTGAGTGTGTGTGCCATCTGGCAAATAAAAGAAAAAAAAAGGAGCCAGCTAATAGCATAGTGGTTAAGGCACTGGATTCCCATATGGCCAACTATGTTCGAGTCCCAGACCTGGCAGCTTAAAAATGACACCGGGTGCATGTGCATGTGTGTCCAAGATCCCAATAGGAAGATGGAGGAGAAGGGACTGCAGCGTAGCCATCCTCTCAGGGAGTGATTTCTTACTTTCCCTCTCACTGTCTCTGTCTCTCTCTGGGGACTGCACACCCTCCATGGCAAAGAACCTTTTTTTCAAAAAAAAAAAAAAAAGGAAATAAGATAGTGCATGTAAAACAACAGAGTACCTGGCACATAGTACATGCCTGATAATGTACCGGGTCATTGGAAAAGTCATGACACACTTTGGCATAGAAAAACTTAGAAAAATATGTCATAACTTTCCCAGCAACCCAGTATTTTCTTTAAAGGCTATGTTAAAGGGCTAATGGGTGTTTACTTTGGTAAAGAGGTTTTTTTTTTTTTTTTGCTATAGGGTACGTGCGCTCACCAGACAGACAGAGAGAGACAGAGAGACAGAAAGCGAGAAATCACCCCCCAGGGGGGATGGCCACACCGCAACCCCTTCTCCTCCATTCTCCTCTCGGGATCCTGGGCACACATGCACATGTGCCCGGCGTGAGTTTTAAGCCACTGGGTCCGGGACTCAAACTGCGGTCGACTGCATGGGAGTCCAGCGACATAGCCATTATGCTGTTGGTCCCATGGCCAACACTTCTTATATAGCAGGTGTTCAATAAATGTTTGCCCTCCCTGATTTTTGTCTTTTGGTAAATCAGTGGTAGCCTGGCACACTTTACATAAAAGCTTCCAATCCTGCATTCTCATTTACCATCCAAAATTTCAGAAAAATATTTTCTCTTTAAGCAGTGAGAACAAAAATCCCAAAAGTGATGCATATCCTGCCAAAAAGCAATTTGATGAAATTGCTGCCAAGTTGTAGACATTTGCTTCTTTCGCATTTTCATTCCTCAGGAAAATATGAGGAATTACCTACAATTTGTAAAAAAATGGGTGCTTCAAATAACTCCTGAAGTCTTGGTAATCTACTGAAGCTCATGAAACAAATAAGCTTATCTGCCAAGCTGAAGTTAAGAGTCTTCATTTGACATAATGACCACAGTGACCTACGGTTTCACCACATTTGCACCGGCCTAAAAAGTCCAGATGAATGACATGTTTACACTCTGTGCTTGTTCCAGCTAAATGAGTCCTCCCAAAGCTAACAACTAGCACCCCACTACAAACCCTCATGCCTCCACCCTCCCCCAGAGATGTGAAAACAAAATTAGTGCTTTGTCAACTCAACAGTTCATCCAACTAGGAAACTATTTCTTCCAGAAATGTCTGAAACCGAGGGTGAAGGTTTGAAATAACACATGCCAATTTCCAACATTAATTGTTTTCAAAATACCAACCGCTGTAATTAAGTATGTATTAAACTGGGAGGGGAAAAAAGGCCAGACTAACATTAAAATCAGCTATATTTTCATCTCTGTATTCTTCCGCCTTTCTTCTACCCACTTACACTCATCTTGAGAAACATTCCTTCCTTGGGCTACATGGCCTTTTATGACTTAGCTCTACCTAAGGCTAGTACAGGATTTTTTTTCTTTTTGATGGTAGAAATGAAAGAGCTCCACTTGGAAACAAATGCACCGCTCCTCCTCCCTCGCTCCAGGGAGTACAAGTCCACGTGAAAGCCCTTACTGGAGAAACATTTTGGGGACAGAATCAAAGTACTTTTTTCCTCCTGGGGAGGGAGAGGAGGAACATTCTGGAAAATAGACTTTCCACTAAAATTATTGGGTTGTTGGAAAAGTCATGATGCATTTTTGCATAGAAAAACGCGTCATGACTTTCTGACGACCCAGTATTTAAAAGGAAAGATATAAAAGGGCCATTCCTGTTTAACATGTATCTGCTAATAAAATTATTTAGTTTAATATTACAAACAATAAACAATAGCTACCATTTCTGAACACCTGTGCAACTTATTAGACAGCGATGTGCTGGATACTGTGCTAATTGCTCTACACACAAACTTGAGATAGCTTTTTCCGTTTTTTTTTTTTTTGGAGAGGTTTTTGCTATAGGGCACGTGTGCTCACCAGAACGACAGAGAGACAGAAAGCGGGAAATCATCCCTGGGTGGGGGGATGGCCAGTCCCTTCTCCTCCGTTCTCCTCTCGAGATCTTGGCCCCACATGTACACGTGCCTGGCTTTAGTTTAAGCCACCGGATCCGGGACTCAAACCGCGATCAACTACATGGCAGTCAAGCAACATAGCCATTACGCCAACTGCTGGTCCCAGGTTTTTCTATTTTTTAATAAGCGAGGGGAGGCAAAAGAAGAAAGAAAGAAAGGAAGACAAAGATAGGGTTTTTTTTAAAATATACTTGCTTCATTCATTCATTCACTCAGAGTGTACATGTGCCCACCAGAGAGAGAGAAAAAGCAAGCTGGTCCCAGGACCAGCACATGGCATAATGTTTACGTGGCCGGACTCCCATGTAGTTGACTATGGTTCAAGTCCCAGACCCTGCAGCTTAAGAATTTATGCTGGGCAGGTGTGCATGCACACCCAAAATCCCGAGAGAAGGGATTGCAGCGCGGCTATCACCCTTGGCTCTTTCATTCCTATCATCAAAAGGAAAAAAATTCCTGTACTAGCTTCCTGTACTTGTTTTCTGTCTCTCTGTCTCTGGCAAGTGCACTCACCCTATGGCAAAAATCTCTCTAAAAAAAAGGAAGAGAGAAAGCACTTCCCACACCCAGTGAGGCATGCTCACACCACAATCCCTTCTCCTGTATTTCTCCGTCCTGCCAGAATTTGGGGCATGCACACACACACACATCTAACATGTCCTTGGAGCCTCTGGGTCTGGGATCTGAGCCACAGTCAGCCATTGGGGATCCAACTCCCCCCAAAAATCTCTCTAAAAAAAAGGAAGAGAGAAAGCACTTCCCACACCCAGTGAGGCATGCTCACACCACAATCCCTTCTCCTGTATTTCTCCGTCCTGCCAGAATTTGGGGCATGCACACACACACACATCTAACATGTCCTTGGAGCCTCTGGGTCTGGGATCTGAGCCACAGTCAGCCATTGGGGATCCAACTCCCCCAACCACTGAGATATATTTTTTTTTTTTAACAAGGTCTTACTGTATTGCAATCCTCTAGCCACAGCCTCCCTATTACCTAGAATTTCAGGCCTGCACAACCATGCCCAGCATAGTCAGGTGACCCAGACATAGAACCCAGGCTTCCCATGTGGCGTATGGCCTTACAAGCAGTAGCACTATTTGTGTGCCACCATGGCTGTGCTACTGTGGTAGGTATTTTACACTTCTGTATTATAAGGGAGAAGTGAGACTTACAGAACTAATTTATTCAAGATCGCATAGCAAGTAGGAAGAGAAGCCAAGATTTAAACAAGGTTTGTCTGATACTGGAGCCCATGCTCTTACAGCAATGCCTTGTCATTCACACTTTATAATAATTTGTAGAAGTAAAAATTGTCTTTATTTTACACAGAGCACAAAGACAGGAGTATATGTTGATAGTAAAATTGCCTGAGAGGGACCAGCAGGTGGCATGGTGGTTAAGGTGCTAGACACTCCCACATGGCCAAACACAGTTCGAGTCCCGGACCTGGTGGCTTGCTTTCTCACTCCCCCCCCCCCCCCCCCCCCCCTCCCCTGTGCTACTGTGGTAGGTATTTTACACTTCTGTATTATAAGGGAGAAGTGAGACTTACAGAACTAATTTATTCAAGATCGCATAGCAAGTAGGAAGAGAAGCCAAGATTTAAACAAGGTTTGTCTGATACTGGAGCCCATGCTCTTACAGCAATGCCTTGTCATTCACACTTTATAATAATTTGTAGAAGTAAAAATTGTCTTTATTTTACACAGAGCACAAAGACAGGAGTATATGTTGATAGTAAAATTGCCTGAGAGGGACCAGCAGGTGGCATGGTGGTTAAGGTGCTAGACACTCCCACATGGCCAAACACAGTTCGAGTCCCGGACCTGGTGGCTTGCTTTCTCACTCCCCCCCCCCGCCCTCTCTCTCTCTGGTCAAATTGAAAAATAAGTGAATGAATAAATAAAATTAAATAAATAATTCTTAAAAGGAAAAAAGATTGCCTGAGAAATTGTGACCTATTTCTGTCTATATGAATTTGCGTGTGTGTGTGCGTGTGCACACATGCATGTGTCTATCCTGTCCCCATCTGCATATATGTGAAGTGGGAACTTGTTCCCAAATTTCAAAGTTTCTTACAAAGAACCACCTCACCACAAGCTATTTACGCCACCCATTTCGTTCACAAAGTGGAAGCAGAAAGCCCTGGTGCTCTTTTTATTTGTGGGTGAAGGGAAGGAGCTGTGAAGAGCTGGCAGAGCTCAGGAAAAGTGCTTCCCTGCAGAGATTTCATCCCAGCCACAGCGAGTATGAAGTTCTCTCTAATTGCTGCTCCTTGGTGGTTTGCTTCACCTGCAGCTCTTATCAGTCCAAAGTTCCCTTTGTGGTTGAGTGTACCACCCAACCCTGGAAAATCCTTACAGTTTATCAAACTTCAATGAGACAGAAGTTCAAAGCTCTTGCCTGACTATAAAACATGGAGGGTGTCTTTTATATTATTTTTTAAATGCAAAGAAATAGGCTTTAATTTATGTGAATGATTAAAGAATAAAAACAGCACACCTGCACCCCTGCAGGGCAAAGATATCTGGGCACCTTAGCTGCCCTCCTGGAAAAGGAAAAGCACTGAAGACTGGCTTTTCCTCTTCTGCCTTGCGTGACTCCCACAACAAGATCAGGATTAAGTTTTCTAACATGTACCAAGAAGGTTCTATTGTCCTGAAATCCACACTCCACGTTAACACCCAGCTGGTCCATTTCTTGCTCAGATAGCATTGCAGTCTAGGATAAGTATTTCTAACCTCATCATGCTGATTGAAAAATTGAAGAGAGGGGCATGGTAGTTAAAGGCATTAGATTCCCATGTGGCCAACTGTCGTTCGAGTCCCGGACCTGGTGGCTTGCTTTCTGGCTTTCCCTTTCCTTCTCTCTCTCTCTCTGTCTCTGTCTGGTCAAATAGAAAAATAATAAATAGCAAAATGGAATCAAATTTAAAAAATAAATAATTCTTTAAGAAAAAAAGAAAAATTGAAGAGAAATCTAAGTAAACACTGTATGATCCTAGCAGGTGAGGGCAAACGTGGATCAGAAACTTCCTGGTTCTGCTGATTCGTCCCACGTACATCACTTAGCTCTTTATACCACAGCTGCTCTGCTATAAAATGGGTATAATACTGAGACTGTGTCTGATAATAAACTACTTCTTAGAAAATATTCAAGCAAAAGGTAACCTAAATGATATTATTGTTGTTACACACTGACTCTGCAGATTGAAAGCAGCGTAGCAACTAACAGAAATGCTTAAGAACTTGAGCTCTTGAGTCAGGCCAACCTGGATTTGATTTCCAGCTCTGGCACCTACTATATGACTTTATGCAAGTTAACCTGATCTCTCTGCCCCGTTTTGTAAATCTGGAGCAATAACAGTGGTAACCACTGAAGATTTGCGTGAGGAGTAAATAAAATAATCTACGTAATAACATTAGCACACCTGGCACACGGTCAGTGGTCAATAAATATTAGCCCCTACTCACTTATTTAGAGTTCTGCTCAGCCAACCAGGAATGTTTACAGGTTCTCTTCAAGGGTTCTTGGGCTATATATAACCCTACACCTATAACAGTAGACATCTCAGACTCCTACTGCAGTTACAGCCTTTAAGTGTATGGGAAGCGTTCACTTATTAACTGCTAATTACTCAGGAGGCCCTAATTTATATGGGGAAAGTCCAAAACTTTTTCCTTTTACTCTCTTCCCAAGCATAAATACCATCAAAGTCTTAGCTGTTCATTTCACAACTTAATGATAAGGGATTCTATTTGGAAATTTTTGCTTGAGGGGTTTAGAATTTCCACCTACAAAATCAGTTAGATCACTCTTATTTTTTTAAACTCAGAATAAACAAGTCTCACTGAAAAAATAATGATATGAACTGGCTCTATTCCTACAACCATTTCATATAACTATATATGAAATAAATATAATATATGTAGTCACACAACACAGCAGTTAGATGCTATGCAGAAGATGCTGAATCCTACATAGCCAAGTTGGGTTCAAATTCCATCTCCATGGGCTTGAAAAACACACAGGGGTGTGCACACATGCCCAGGATCCTGACAGGATGAAGAACTGGAGGAAAGGGGATTGTGGCATAACCAGGTTCCCCCATTGGGGGGTACTTTCTTTTTCATGTACCTGCTGGCATTAAAAAAGATTATATGAATTTCTTTACATCATTTTTTAAAGAATTATTTTAAAAATAATTTGTTATTATTTTTTAATTTGACCAGAAAGGGACAGAGCAAGAGAAAGGGAAAGTGAGAAAGGAAGCTGCCAGGTCCAAGACTTGAACTGTGGTCAGCCATGTGGGAGTCCAGCACCTTAACCACTGAGCCACCTGCCAGCCCCTATATGTAATTTTAATAGAGTGACACAATACTCACTGCAATAGCAGTTGGAGTGAAAAAGCAGTATACATACTCTATTTTTTGTTGTTGTTATTTAGTTTTTTTCATAAGACACATGCACTTACCAGGGACAGAGAGAGGAAGAAGGTGAGAAATCACCCCCCAGGGGAGATGGCAACACCACAGTCCCTGCTCCTCCATTCTTTCAGATTTTGGGGCACACGAACACACACACACACACACACACACACACACACACACACACAGAGCAGGATTTTGTAGCTACCACGTCCAGGACTCAAATCGTGGTAAGGCCACGTGGGAATCCAGTCACCTTAACTGCCACGCCACCTGCTGGCCTCTTTACACTCAATTTTTTAAACCTAACTTTTTCTTCCCTTGACAGAATCCTTCAGTGTCTCAGAATGTGACACTGAGATACATTTTGGCCTTTGAAGTCTCTTGGGATTCAGATGCTGGCTAGCACAAATAAATATTTGTCAAAGTAAATTAAAACTACTAAGAAAAAAAGTCTGTTGACCACCAACCTGTCATGAAAACTGCTTAGAAATTTAAGTTCATGGGACCAGCAGTTGGCATAATGGCTATGTGGCTGGACTCCCCCGTAGTCAACTGCAGTTCGAGTCCTGGACCCGGCGGCTTG
>NW_006160074.1:3468214-3472108 GCF_000334495.1 Tupaia belangeri chinensis | reverse complement strand
TGTGTGTGTGTGTGTGTGTGTGTGTGTGTGCCCAAGCTCCAGAGAGGAGAATGGAGGAGAAGGGGGTTGCAGCATGGCCATCCTCCCTGGGGGGGTGATTTCTTGCTTTCTATCTCTCTATCTCTCTCCATCTTTCTGGCCAGCGCATGTGCCCTATTGCAAAAAACTCTCAAAAAAAGAAAAAAGAAATTTAAGTTCACTATCATTTACAAATCACTAATGTTATCTAGTATTTGATCTTATAAAGTATAAATAGATACCTTAATGGTCTTAAAAGTTAATAGACCTCTAAAATTAAGTATTTACTATCTTCCATCTGTACTGCTATGTCATGGTACAAGGATACAGTGTGTTCTGGTGAAACATTTTAACATCCATACAATATGATCTTTGATCTTGTACCACGCTAGACTAATTTCCCTTGACCAAAGGGGATGGGGAAATGAGGAAAATTAGCACATGTGATTCCTATATAACGCAATGAAGTACATAACAGCTTTTTTTTTTGAAGCTCAAAGAGGTTGAGGAACATGCCCAAAGTGTAAGTAAACAGCTGAGCTAGGGTTTAAACTTAGATTTCCAAAGCTCAGGCCTTTCCACAACACACCATTACTTCTCAAAAACAAAAATGAATGCAAAACAAAACAGGAAAAATCCAAAAACCTACATTGTGTCCCACCTTACATTTTATTATCTACAAATCGCCGACATACTACGAAAGAAACTAAGATTGGTAAATCAGACATTTAAAAGTACTGCATGATCTTTAAATTTTAAAAGTTGTTTTTTGGGGGACCAATAGTTAGCATAATGGCTATGTTGTTGGACTCCCATGTAGTCGACCAGGGTTCAAGTACCAGACCCGGTGGCTTAAACTCACGCCGGGCGTGTGTGCATGCGTGCCCAAGATCCCGAGAGGAGAATGGAGGAGAAGGGATCACGGCGTGGCCATCCCCCTTGGGGGGTGATTTCTCGCTTTCTATCTCTCTGTCTCTGTCTGTCTGGCGAGTGCACGTGCTCTATAGCAAAAAAAAAAAAAATTTTTTTTTTATATAATTACACATGTAACTATTTTCAAAGGTTCAAACCATACTAAAGACCAAGTCTAGTTCCTATACATAACTATTAGATAACTATTATCAGATTGAGATACATTCTTTCAAAAATACAGAAATACGGTTTAGGAGCATGTCTTATTTTCAAGTGTTTTTTTTTTTTAAGTCTGAAGTAGCTTTTAAGTAAATAAAATATACTTCCTATATCTGCTTTTTTAATTCAATAATGTCTGGAGATCTTCTTTTTTTTTTTCTCCAGGGTGCATGAGCTCTCCAGAGAGAGAGAGATAGAAAGACAGAAAGCAAGAAATCACCCTCCACAGGGATGGTCACACTGCAATCCCTTCTCCCTCCGTTCTCTTCCTAGGATTTTTTTGGGGTATGCACACATATGCACCCAGAGTGAGTTTTAAATCACCAGGTTCAAGACTAGAACTGTAGTTGATTATGTGGGAGTCCAGCAACGTAACCATTTTGCCATCGGCTAGTCCCTGGAAATCTTTATAAAACAATATAGAATCGGGCCAGCAGGTGGCATGGTGGTTAAAGGCTCTGGATTCCCACATGTCCAACCATGGTTTGAGTCCCAGACATGGCAGCTTGCTTTCTTGCTTTCCCTTTCTCTGTTTCTCTCTGGTCAAACTTAAAAATAGTAATAACAAGTGGAATTAAATAAATAAATCTTTTAAAAAATATATAGAATCAATGATCCTTTTGCTGTTTCCCAATGGTAAATACTTGCTTATTGATATTTAGTTTCCATGTCTTCATTATAACAAACTGAGCTGTGGCGAACATTCTTATAAATATTTCCCTGTGCATAAGTGTCAGAATTTTTATAAGGCAGACACCTCAAAATGAAATTGGAAAAGCATAAAATTTACTTATCATGTTTACTAGATATAGAAGACTGCTTTTATAAACTGGTTATTCCAATTTACACTCCTAGCAGCCATAAGACTTCATTCACTATCCTTCATCTAACACTTTGTCATTTTGCCAATTTAATAATTATAAAATGGCTTCTCTCTGTGATTTTAATTTTACTTTTCTTGATCATAAATAAAGCTAAGCATATTTTAATGTTTATTTGTATTTCTTTTTCTGTGAATAATCTGTCAATATCCTTTGCCAATTTTGTTCTCTGGTTGAGTTTTTCTCCTCCTTGATTAGATTTTCCCAATCCTCCATATGGCACAAATATACATCTGCATTATGGCTTTTTTTGTTTGTAGCATCTTTCACGGCACAGAAGACGTAAATATTGATGGGGTTAAAAGTGTTTATCTGTAGCTTTTGTCCATGCGCCTTGTTCAAAACAGGCTTCATTACTCCAAGTATATACATTTATTATTCTGGGGGACCAGCAGGTGGCATGGTGGTTAAGTCACTGGACTCCCACATGTGAACCTGGAGACAGGTCCCAGACCTGGCAGCTTGCTTTCTCATCTTCTCTTTCACTCTCTGTCTCTCTCTGGTCAAATTAAAAATCATAGTGATAATAATAAAATAAAATAAATAGCAAACATCTGCCAATGGTTCTGCAATAAATAAATAAATGTATTATCCTGTATTTTCTTTGCATATGATGTTTAGTTTAAGGTAATTGCATCCCTTATCAAAAATCACAATTTCATAATTAGCAAAGAACAAAATGAAAATTTACCTTTTCTTTATCAATTTTTACATTTTTTTAATTTACATGATATATATATTAAGCTCAAAAAATTTTCTTTGTACAACATGATTTTCCCCAACATGAATACAGTGCCTATTAGTCAAGTCAAAGATTACCATAAACCTTATCATCAACAGATAACTTTTTATTTTTGTCAAAATAAAATTTTAGGTTTTCAATAGAGAAAAAGAAAGTACCACCATTAACTAAAATCAGGCCTCTAGACACTAACCAGCTCTGAATATAAAAAGCTATGTGCTGGGGCCAGCGGGTGGCATGATGGTTAAGGTGCTGGACACTCCCACCTGGCTGACCACAGTTCAAGTCCCGGACCTGGTGGCTTGCTTCCTTACTTTCCCGCTCTTTCTCTGTGTCTCTCTCTGGTCAGATTAAAAAAAAAATGAATGAATAAATTAATAAAAGTAATTATTTAAAAAAAAAAAAGCTATGTGCCAGCTTTAATTTTGGGACCCCAGAAAAAAACTAAATGAATCACACCTTGTAGATCAATATCCTGAGAAATGTCCTTGAAATAAGTGCAGGAGGCATTCCTCCTTTAAAAGCTCTTGATCATTACAAGGTTTACTTAATGATAGCTAACCTTATAAATATAATAGTAATAAAGGCCAACATTTCTTAAGCTGTAAGCACAAGATATCATTCTAGGCATTTATGAGTATTAATTCCTTTAATCTTTAACAATCCGGAGTTAGGTACTTTTATACCCATTTCATAGACTGAAAGAGAGAGGAAGGTAATTTACCCAAGGGCTAGTAAAGCAGCAGAGACAGACTTTGAACCCAGGCCTTTGATCTACACTGCACAACACTGCCATCCTTAAAGAGCCATGTTGTATGTATGACATGTATCAAATGGAATTTTCTGAGAACAAATTTACAAATTAAGGAAAGCTCTTCCACATTAATAGTTAATTATAAAGGTGGGGCCAGTATGTGGCGTGGTGGTTAAGGGCAATGGACTCCCACATAGCTGACTGCGGTTCGAGTCACGGACCTGGTGGCTTGCTTTGTCACTTTCTCTCCCCCTGCCCACGCTGTCCCTCTCTGGTTAAATTAAAATCAAATAAATAAATGAATGGACAAATAAAGTTAAATAAAATAATTTAAAAAAATTTTTTTAAATAGTTAATTATAAGGGTAC
>NW_006160074.1:3463812-3468184 GCF_000334495.1 Tupaia belangeri chinensis | reverse complement strand
AGGAATACAACTGGACTCACAAGAAAATCCCTGAGTTTGCGTCTCAGGACCTTCTTGAGAATGCCTGGAGCGTGTGCATGTGGCTGTGATCCTGGCTGGCTGAGACTGGCTGGATCTGGGTGTGAAGACCCTGTTGAGAGTGCCTCACTCTCTCTCTTTCATGAAAGAAATAAACCTAAGAAAAACGATGGATTCTTTTAAGAAAGGCACACCAGGGGCAAATGAAGCATTACATACACACACACACACACACACACACACACACACATACATATATATATATATATATATATATCTCACCACCTGACACCCAGAGAACAAGAGATAACTAAAGATCTTTACATAAAGAGGATGAAAAACTAGTCTACTTCCCTCAACCAAAAGAGGGATTGTACCAGCTAATAGCTGTGCAAAGCTGAGAGCCTTAACAATCAAATAGTCTCTGGTCAACCATTAATTGTCCCCTTTCTCTTCCTAAAACTAGCTTTTTTTTGTTTGTTTGTTTAAGGATGTCAATTAAGGGTAAATGCTTAAATCCTACTGTCTCGGTCCTTTCCAGCCTAAATCTCATAATACAAAATTAGTATGTTAGAGCCTTGCATTTAAAGTGTCAGAGACTACAAGATCTTTTTTTAAAAATGTTTTTGAAGGAGGTTTTTCATTGAGGTTTAAACTTAAAGCACTCAGCTAGCTGACCATAACAAAATGTACTTCCTGAACACCAGAGGAAACTAAAGTAGCACTTACGTTTCCCACAGTTACAATCTAAGAGCCCAAGTAATAATTGTCATGACGATAACGTTGCAAAAATAGCTACTCATATAGCAGTAAGGTTATCAAATCAACTCCATAAACATTTACAAAACTATTTTCCAGAAAATATGACAGGCTCGAAAAAAAAATCCTATAGGGACTGGAATGGTGGTTCGGCAGTAGAGCAATGCTCTGTGAAACTGACCCACATGAGAAGGTTGAAGGTTCAAGTCTGGAGACCTTCCTAAGTATCTTGGGCATGCACGTGCCCGTGATCTGGGGTTGTCTGAAGCTAAGGGTGGATCATGGCATCAAGACCCTGTGGAGAAGGCTGGCTCTCTGTGTCTCTCACACTCATGGAAGAAATAAATAAAACACTATAAATTGGCAAATATCGGGTAAATCGTGTGCCATTCATATTGTTGTGACAGGTAGAGAAGCAGTAAAGGTGAGATTAATTGTGCTATATAGTCATCAAAATTATAACCGCCAGCTGATGGTGTGGTAGTTAAGGTGTTGTCTCCCACGCTGTCAATTCTGCTGTTCAAATCCTGGATCCAGTGGCTTCAAAAACATGCCAGGTGTGTGTATGTGTGCACCCAAACTCCTGAGAGGAGAACGAAGAAGGGATTGGGATGTGACCATCCATCGGGTGTGGGGGGTTTGGGGGTGATTTTTCACTTTCCCTCTCTCACTCTCTCTCTCTGGAAAACACATGCACTCTACAGCAAAAACAGCTAAAAAAAAAAAGTAGCTTTTGAAGGCAAATCATATATTCACAAATCACCATTAAATTTATAAATTATTGGCTCAACTACAGTGACAGTATAATGCAATGTCCTGCAATGCTGGAAGGCATAAGGAAGATGGAATTGGGAAGGGGAGGAGGGTCCTAGGTCAACAGGCCACACATGTGCCTGTGTTCCTGGCTGGCTAGGAGGCTGGGATGGATCATGACAAGAGGCCCCGCTGAGGACGCTTACCTCTTCCTTTGTTGCTCTCTCTCTCTCTCTCATGAGAAAAATAGGTAAACATTCTAAATATTTAAATTACTATTAAATTGGTAATAAGCAATTTTTTAAAGAATTATTTATTCTATTTAACTTTATTTATTTAAATTTGACCAGAGTTGGGGGTGGAGGGGAAGAATATGAGAAAGCAAGCCACTAGGTCCCAGACTCTTTTTTTTTTTTTGGAGAGGTTTTTGCTATAGGGTGCGTGCGCTCACCTGACAGAGAGACAGAAAGCGAGAAATCACCCCCCAGAGGGGATGGTCACGCCACAATCCCTTCTCCTCCATTCTCCTCTCGGGATCTTGGGCACGCACGCACACGCGCCCGGTGTGAGCTTTAAGCCACCGGGTCCAGGACGCGAACCGTGGTCGCCTACGTGGGAGTCCAGCGACATAGCCACTACGCTAACTGCTGGTTCCCGTTCCCAGACTCTTAACTGTAGTTGGCCATGTGAGAGTCCAGTGCCCTTAACCACCATGCCACCTGCTGGCCCCAGTAATAAGCAATTTAACTATGAACATACAGATTAGTGATAGTAATGTAATAAGACACTAAGGCAATATCTTATCTTTTACTTGGCATTTTTTATTAAAAATATTTTAAGGTCAGCCCCATAGCCCAGTCATTAAAAGAAATCAGATCCTTGGCTATTCACGGTTCAAATCTCAGACCTGGCAGCTGGAAAAACACTGGGCACATGTGTGTGAGTGCCCAAAATCCCAACAGGATGGAAAAATGGAGGAGAAAAGTTGGTGGCATGCCCACGTCCCAGTGGGAGGTGCTTTCTCTCTGTCTCTCTCTGGCGAGCATGTGCATACTCTGGCAACTTAAATTTTTTTTCATAAAATTAGTTGATGGGGCCAGCAGGTGGTGTGGTGGTTAAGGCGCTGGACTCCCACATGGCCAAACAAGGTCTGAGTCCCAGGTCTGGAGGCTTGCTTTCTCACTTTCCCTTTCTCTCTCTCTTTGTGTCTCTCTCTGGTCAAATTAAAAAATGATAATAGATGGAGCCAGCAGGTGGTGTGGACTCCCACATGGCCAAACAAGGTCTGAGTCCCAGGTCTGGAGGCTTGCTTTCTCACTTTCCCTTTCTCTCTCTCTTCCTCACTCTGTCTCTCTCTGGTCAAGTTAAAATAAATAAAGTTAAATAAATAAAATAATTCTTAAGAAAAATAAAAACAAAACAAAATAATAATAATAGCAAATAAAATTAAATATTTTTTAATTAGTTGACATTTATAACAACTGTGATAACAAGAATAGGATCTAACTTTTTAATGCCAGATAGATACATAGGAGTTCTGATTTAAGGCAGCTGAAAACTCAGCTGTTATTTGCACAAAGTCCCATAAGAATTCAATTTCTGATGCAGAGCAACAGAGACTACTGAATTATTGAACTTATGCAAATAACCATTCTGCCACAAAATGAGAATGCTCATAAATATTTTCCAGTCTCTCTTTTTTTAAAGAATGATTTATTTACTTTAATTTGACCAGAGAGAGACAGATAAAGAGAACAAGTGAGAGAGAAAGTGAGAAAGCAAGCCACCAGGTCCAGGACTCGAACCTCAGCCAGCCATGTGGGAGTCCAGCGCCCTTACCACCACGCCACTGCCGCCCCATCTCACGAATATTTTCTAATTGCAAAGGGGTCAGGAAGGGAGAAAAGTTTGTTTCAATTAAAAAAAAATTTTTTTAACAAATTGCTGAACCCAACAACTCAAAAGGAAACAAAAATCCTTAAATCTGGAAGACAAAGCATAGAAGAAAATCAGTAATGTTTTAGAAAAAAGTCACGGAATTCTATTTCACCAGTTCAGTCTTGTGTAATCTGTCTTTTGTTGAATTTGCAGTGTTACTGTGGTCTGACCTTTCCCTGTGGTCTGACCTTTCCCTTAACATTCAACATTATTATTGATATTTCAGAACTTGTCCCTACCATTAAGTTGGCCTTTCTCTTGGTCATTTTTTATTCTCTTATTTGTCTGTCTTTAGTTTTCCTGGTATAGTGCTCCCTTTAGAACTTCTCACAAAGCTGGTCTGGTGTTGGTAAATTTTTTTTTTTAAAGAGATCTGAAGTGATTTTATTTTTATTTCCTTCACTTTAAGGCAATGGTGAAATACGATTTCTGGAGTGGGGGTGGAAGGGCTTTGTGTCAAGAACCATGGGCGCTGGCAACCAGCAGTTAGCGTAATGGCTATGTCACTGGATTCCCACGTAGTCGACTGCGGTTCGTGTCCCGGACCCGGTGGCTTAAAACTCACGCCGGGCACGTGTGCGTGTGTGCCCAAGATCCCGAGAGGAGAATGGAGGAGAAGGAATTGCGGCGTGACCATCCCCCCTGGGGGGTGATTTCTCGCTTTCTGTCTCTACGTCTCTCTCTGTCTGGCGAGCGCAGGCGCCCTACAGTGAAAATCTCTCCAAAACCAAACCAAAATAAAAAAAAAAAAAAGAACCATGGGCGCTGTGGCCCAGCAGCGGCCGGGCGGCCTCACTGGGGCAGCTGGAGGGGCACAGACTGGCCCGCCGGCAGGTGGTGATGTTCCAAGAGCTGGTTGATAACGTCCTCCGCGGCCTCCGGCTTGCGCCGCCCCTGGGCGCCA
>NW_006160074.1:3448429-3463714 GCF_000334495.1 Tupaia belangeri chinensis | reverse complement strand
CCTGCTGAGCCACCGGTTTGGCTTCCACTGCTTCTGTGACCTCCCTCCTGAGGGTCAGATGCATCAAGGACACACCATCCAGGACGAGTCCAAACATGGCTGTTCCTAAGGTCATGCTCGCCTGTCTGGAGACCAACTCCCTCTGGGGGATTAGTTCTCCAGCACGGAAGGGAGCCACCGCAGACTTGGGGATCTCGCTAGTGATGGACGCAGCACGCGCTCATCACAGTCCTCACCGATGCTCCTGAAGATGCCAGGGAAGCTGGCTGGCACGAGCCAGAAAGGATGCGCGGCGTGAGGTTGACGTTCTGTGAACCTTTGCTGCCAGTGATGACTGGCGCAATACGTGGCCGAGAGCGGCAGTCTAAGAAAACTGGCTTCTGTAGCCAGGGGATGAGAAAGTGAGTCCCTTCCCTGACCACGATGCCCTGGACTCCGCAGAATTGGTCAAAGACGATGGCTCTGTGCCCAGCATCCACATTACATAAGGCAGAGTTCCCCACGCCCCCCGCAGCATCTGAAGCCAGGCCCACCTTGCCGATGGACTCCCACGCGATGGACTCACAGCTGTGGAAGCCATACTTCCTTCTGTTGGACCCACCCACACCTGCTTCCACTCTGACCTCCACATGAACTTCCCAGCCACCACACTCCCTGTTGGTAAATTCTTTCAGGCTTTGTTTATCTGAGAATGTGTTTTATCTTTTCTACCCATTATGAACAATAATCTTGCCAGATAGAGTATTTTTGGTTGAAATTGTTTTTCACTTAACACCTTGAATATATTTTCCCATTCTTTCCTTGCTTTCATTGTTTCCCAGAGAGGTCCGATATCCTTTGAAAGTTAACTTGCTGTTTCTCTCTTGCCAGCTTCTATCCCTTTAACACTTGGGACCACTCAGCATCTTCCACATGGTCGTCATTCAAATATTTACTGAACGAACACATAAACTATATCCAATATTTATAAACTGTGGTGCTGTTTTACAGTCAACTCAACCATGTCAGGACTGCACCTCCCAGGTGGGAAACACTAAGTACCCTTTACATACTAGGGTTCTTGCAGGAAGCCACTTCTGCCCTGTTCTCATCTACGCTTTCTCTTGCCTTTTTACTGTTCCTTCTCTATTCCAATGAGAAGGCACTTGTTCATTCCATTGTTACTAAGAGCCTCATTATGTTCAAGGTAAAATGAAAAAATGCATCCGATGCAATTACCAGCTAGCTCCTCACAAATTTCGGGGCCACTTGTCATTTCAACATCTAGGGCTTGGATAAAAGAAAATCCAAATTCTTTTCACTCCTAAGAACTATTTTCTTTTTTCTTTTTAGACAAAATGGAAGCACACAGCACAGGAAGCAGTCCTCAGTAAGCCACCGTTCATAAACAGCTTTGCTGAAAGCGTAACAAAGGTTCTGTTGTGCTCTTGCATGGCAGGGCCAGTAAGCAGCAGGAGCAGATGAACTCTTTAAGAAACAAAGGTTCTGTCCTCATGCAAATGTTTGCATTAATAAAAAATGAAGAAAAAGATATAGAAAATGCAGACTAGCCGGACATAATAGGTCTCTAAACGGGAGGTTTTTCACATTTTCCAGGCGGAGTCAGCAGGTCTTTTAAAAACTTTGTCATTCTGAACATTTCACAGACATCACAAGAAAGACATGCAAATAACAGAAGCAAATCAAAGGACATCCCGCTGCTCTGCTGGCGCCTCCCTCGTCCATGCCTGGTTTGTCATTTTCTGTTAACCCTAGTGCGGGCTGCTGCTTTGTTGAGGAATGGAGTCCCTAGCCCATGTGGCAGAACATGTCCAGCCAGCTGGCCCCAGCACTGATAACATTACAATGCAAGCCATGTACTACCACTCAGGGACACGTGCTGCCAGGCAACAAGTGCAGTGTGTGCCTTTTACACACCCAGCTTGCAAATCTGCATGGGAAAGAGCTGCTAAACCAACCACTTAATAAGAGATGGTCTCCTTGAGGGTGAGCATCACGGAGTGCTTCTCTGAAGATGGACTTACTGAGGATCAGTCCTTCAAAGAGAAATATACAAGGGCTTTCAAAATAAATATCAAAAATAAAAAAAGTCTTATGGGAGAAAGGGAACTTGCACTAAGTGCCAAGCACTTTACTATGTGTCAATGTAAATGGTTTCATTTAAGCTACACAACCACCACTCAAGACAGATACTTCCGGGACCAGCAGATGGCGAAATGGTTAAGTCTCTAGTCTCCTACATAGTCAACTGTGTTTCGAGTCCTGGATTCAGTGGCTTAAACTTCACTCTAGGTGACTGTGTGTGCATGCCCAAGATCCCATGAGGAGAATGGAGGAGAAGGGATTGTAGAGTTGCCATTCCCCTGGGGGTAGATTTCTTGCTTTCTGTCTCTCTCTCTCTGTGTCTCTCCAGCAAGCATGTGTGCCCGATAGCAAAAATCTAAGTAAATGATAAATAAAATAAATGATGATCTTTGTGGTACCTTAAAAAAAAAAAAAGATAAACACTTATTATCCCCATTTTATAGCTGAGAAAGCTAAGGCTTTTCTCTAACTTGTTCTAGGTTCCACAGCTAATCACAGCAAGCCAAGACATAAAGCTGCATGACAGCAAATTTACATCCATTTTCCACATTTTTGGTACCTTACTGTGTGTGTGTGTGTGTGTGTGAGAGAGAGAGAGAGAGAGAGAGAGAGAGAAATGTAGCACTGTGCATGGTCTTAGAATTTTTTTCTCTTTTTTTGAAGAGGTTTTTGCTATAGGGCGCATGCACTCGCCAGAAAGACAGATAGAGACAGAGAGACAAAAAGCAAGAAATCACCCCCCAGGGGGGATGGCCACACCGCAATCCCTTCTCCATTCTCCTCTCAGCATCTTGGATACGCACATGCACACACACACACACACACCGGCATGAGTTTAAGCCACCAGGTCTGGGACTTGACCCGCAGTCGACTACATGGGAGTGCAGCAACATAGCCATTATGCTAACTGCTGGTCCTATGCATGGTCTTAGAAATTTAAAGATGAGGGCCAGCAGGTGGTATGGTGGCTAAAGCAATAGTTTCCCACGTGGGTGAAAGTGGTTGAGCACTAGTTTCCCACGTGGCTGACAGTGGTTTGAGTCCCAAACCTGGCAGCTTGCTTTCTCACTTTCTCTGACTCTTTTTCTCTCTGGTGAGTGCAAGTGCCCTATAGCAAATTTAATAATGATGATAATAATAATAATAATAAATAAAATTAAAGAAAGAAAAAAATTTACAGTTGAATGAGTCCTGTCTCTGCTCTCAAGAAACCTACAGTGTAGTAGGAGAGTTCAAAGAATTTTTTAAAAAAGAAAGACAGGGGGTGGCGGGTGGCATGGTGGTTAAGGCACTGGACTCCCACATGGCCAACTGCAATTCAAGTTATGTACTTGGTGGCTTGCTTTCTCATTTTCCCTCTCTGGTGAATTGAAATAATAACAAATAAATTAATTAAATAATTCTTAAAAAAAAAAAACTGAAGCATTTTTCTAAGTGGAAGAGGCTGCTGGAGTTGAAGACTAGCCATCTCTGCTGCAGCATTATATAAAGTCATGGGTGTTTTCTGTTATAAACTCCCCTCCCCAACACAAACATACACATACCCTGGACTCGGGACCTCTGACATAAAGATCATATTTCTCAGCTTCTCTTATAGCTAGCATTTAATCACATGATTGTTATAAAACAGTATGTGAGTCTTCTCATACATAAATGTACTTAAATGGAACTGATTCAGGTGAGCGGTGTTCCTTATTTTGCCACCGGGGGTAGAAGGGAGCTCCTACAGAGCTCCTGAGTCATGGGTAGAGGATGGACAGACTATGGTCAAGTGTTGGCATGGAAAAGCAGGAGTCTGAGGCCCTAATGACACCCTGGAGCATACCATCCCAGCTGTTGATGGCCTATCTTCAGACTTCTTTTCCGTGAAAAAGAATCTTCTGTTTTGTTCAAACCATGTTATTTTAAGTTTCTCTGTTGTATGCTGATAAACCTAATATAAACATAAAGAATGTATGTATTGGGGCTAGCAGTTAGCGTAATGGCTATGTCACTGGACTCCCACAGAGTCGACCGCGGTTCGAGTCCCGGACCTGGTGGCTTAAACTCATGCCGGGCACGTGTGTGTGCATGCCCAAGATCCCGAGAGGAGAATGGAGGAGAGGGGATTGCGGTGTGGTCATCCCCCCTGGGGGGGTGATTTCTCACTTTCTGTCTCTCTGTCTCTCTCTGTCTGTCTGGCGAGCGCACGTGCCCTATAGCAAAAACCTCTCCAAAAAAAAAAAAAGAATGTATGTATTGGGTCCTAGGAAGAGTCATGGACATATTTTTGTCTTTTTATGCAAAAATGCGTCATGACTGAGGCCAGCAGGTGGCGTGGTGGTTAAGGGTATTGTACTCCCACATGACCGACTGCAGTTTGAGTCCTGAAACTGGTGGATTGCTTTCTTTCTTTCTCTCTCTTTCTCTCTCACTCTGTCCCTCTCTGGTCAAATTAAAATAAATGAATAAATAAATAGCTAAATAAAATAATTCTAAAAAAAGAAAAAAAAGTGTAATGACTTTTCTGACAACCCAATATTTTCCATAAAGTATAAATGAAGGAATCAAACTAACGTAACTAGCAAGTGACCAATATGAAAGCTCACTGGCGGGCCAGCAGGTGGCATAGGGGTTAAGGTGTAGGACTCTCACGTGGCCAACCACAGTTCCAGTCCTGGACCTGGCAGCTTGAAACTCACATCAGGTGCGAGTTCATGCAAAAATTCTGAGAGGAAAATAGAGGAGAAAGGATTGCACTGTGGCCATCCCCCCAGGGGGTGATTTCTCACTTTCTCTCTCTCTCAGTCTTTATCTCTAGCAAGCACACATGCCCTATAGCAAAAATCTTTTTAAAAAAAAAAAAAAAGAAAAAGGAAAAGAAAAGAAAGCAAACTCACTGGCTGGAGATAATAGGGACCAGCAGATGGCGAGGTGGTTAAGGCGCTGGATACCCATGTGGCTGACCACTGTTCGAATTCCAGACTTGGGAGCTTAAAAATCACTTTGAGCACCTGTGTATGCAGGCCCCAAATCCCAGAAGGATAGGGCTGGCAGGTGGCATGGTAGTTAAGGCGCTAAACTCTCACATGGCTGACTGGTTCAAGACCTGAACCTGGTGGCTTGCTTTCTCACTTTTCCTCTCTCTCTGGACAAGTTTAAAAACACATTAATTAATTTAATTAAAAATAATTTTAAAGAAAATCCCAGAAGGAGAACAAAGGAGAAGGGATGTGGCAGACCATCTGCCCTCACAGGGTGACTTCTCACTTTCCCCTCTCACTATCTGTCTCTCTCCAGTGAGTACACTCACCCAATGGAAAAAAAAAAAAAAGAAACTGAAAAAAAAGAAGAAACAGGGGCCGGCATGTGGAGTGATGGTTAAGGGCGCTAGATTCCCACATGGCTGACCTTGGTTAGAGGCTTGCTTTCTCACTTTCTCTCTCTCTCTCATTCTGTGCCTCTCTGGTCAAAATAAAATAAATAAATAAATAAAGTTAAATAAAATAATTACTTAAAATTTTTTTTAAAAAAGTAGAACCGGGATGGCAGATGGTTAAGGCACTGGACTCTCACATGGCCAACAGTGGTTAGAGTCCCAGGTCTGGCAGCCTGCTTTCTCATTCTCCCTTTCAATCTCTCTCTCTCACACTCTCTGGTCAAATTGAAGAATAACAATAAATAATAAATAAAAATTGCATAACTCTAAGATCAAAAGATATGCTCTTTTTGTTTGTTTATTTGTTCATTTTTTGCTAGAGGGCTCATTTGCTTGCTAGAAAGAGACAGAGAAAGAAAGAAAGAAGAAAGCACCTCCCCTGTTCAACAGGAATGATCATGCTACAATCCCAGCGGTGGTGTGGTGGTTAAGGTGCTGGACTTCCACATGAATGACAGCAATTCTAGTCTCAGACCCAGTGGCTTGAAAATCATGCTGGAAGCATGTGTATGTGCCCAAAATCCCGAGAGAAGAGTGAAAGGACTGTGGTGTGACCATCACCCTGGGGGGTGATTTCTCACTTTTCTTCTCTCTGTCTTTCTCTCTCTGTGGCAAACACACATGCCCTATGGCAAACACCTAAAAAAAAAAAAAGTAAGAAAATACAGTTAAGAGTGAATTTACACTTATAACCAGCACCCTAGAAAACTTCCTAGAGTTGTCTCTGGTCCCTAATCCCAGAAAAGTGAATACATTGGGTCGTTTTTGCCTGTTTCATACACATGTGTTTAACCATTTGTGCAATGTGCACATACACACATACGTGAACTCACACAGGCTCTCCACAAAGTTCATGAAAATAATTATTATGAGAAAACTACACAAGGATTTGAAAAAGAGCATCAAAATAAACTCATGCTTTAATTTCATTTTTCCATAAACTTTTTTAAAGTTACTTATACAGGAGAAAGAGAGACAGAGATAGAACACAGGGTCTCAGTGTTGTAATCCATCCCAGCCTCAGCCAGCCCAGCTTACAGGCGCACACGCCTGGCACGTTTAGGAACATCTGCGGATGAGACCAGTAACCTTTCCATGGGGATCTGCCTCGCAGAGCATCACATTTTACCACTGTCACTGTCTGGGCCATCCGTGAATTTGCTGAAGTCCCCTGTAGACACTTAGAGCTTGCAGTCTTTTGCATCAGGCTTCTCTCACTGAATATTATGCTTGTGAGGTTCACTCATACTGCTGTGCGTAGCTCATTAATTCTCACTGTTAAATCTCATTGCCACATAACGTTCCATTGGTGACTATACCCCAATATACCTACCAGTTCCACTGTTGGTAGCGTTTGTTTTAGTTCCAGTTTCCCATTATCTGTTGGGAGTGGTGCCTCTAGGAGCATTCTAATATAAGTCTTTTAGTAAACATATGTCTGCATTTCTGTTGGTACAATGCGCAGTATTTGTTACAGTGATAAAAGTCAAATACTCAAGCAAAAAAAAAATTTTTTTGTCAAGTTTATATTTCCTCCATGAGCCTAACAGCTTCCCAAGTCTTAAAGAGTTGTCTGATGAGATCATCAGTGAAATTAATGATCTTTTAATATTGTATAATGAAATATATATTTGGATGATCTGTCATACTTGAGTGAACCAGTATTTTTCACATGAATCACACATGGGTAAAAGACCCTTTCAAAGTGCAAACAACCCAGCAGATTTTAATATAAAAGAATATAAAAAGTTAATTGATAAGATTTTAGATTCTGCAATGCAACTAACCTGTAAGAAAACGCTCTTTCTTAGGGCTAGCAGGTAGCATGGTTGTTAAGGCATTAGACTCCCATATGGCTGCCCACAATTAAGGTCCCAGACCTGGTGGCTTGCTTTCTTACTTTCCCTCTCTGTCTCTCTCTGGTCAAATTAAAAAATAAATAATAAAAAGTAAAAGTAAGTAAATAAGTAATTATTTAAAAACAAAAACAAAAACCTATTGGGACCAGCAGATGGTGTAATGTTTACGCACTGGATTCCCACACAGTCGACCGCAGTATGCATCCTAGACCTAATGGCTTACACTGCACTGGGTATGTGTGCGTTTGTGTCCAAAATCCCAAGAGGAGAATGTAGGAGTCCCCCCGGGGGGTGATTTCTCATTTTCTGTCTGTCTGTCTCTGTCTTTCCAATGAGCACATGCACCCTATAGCAAAAACTCTCTCTCCAAAAAAAAAAAAAGAAAAAAAAAATTTTAACTATTGTTTCTTGAGTTTTGGTTTAACATCAAAGAATACCCCTAGTTATCTAAAAGGCAATTAAAATACTCTCAACTGTTCTAACTACGTGTTTGTGAGGACAGACCTTCTTCATATTTTTTAACTAAACCAACACTTTGTAGAAGACTGAATGCAGAAGCATATATGAAAATTCAGCAGTCTTTTATCACTAAATTAAACATTAAAGAGGTATACAAAGCTAAAAACAATGTCACTTTTCTCACTATTTTGATTTTAGAAAATATATTTTTCATATAATGCTACTTATGCTAATATGCAAAAGGATTATTATTGCTATTTTAAGTTAATTAATAAATATTTAAATTTTCTGTAACAAATTAAAACAGTAAATTTAATAGACAGTCCCTTCTTTTTCCTGATTTAACAAACAATTATGATTTTATTGGAAGATTAGGAGACAGGGAAGCCCAAAGGCATTTAAAAAGGACCAAATCATCTATAATAGGGAGTCATTAAACAATGTCTAAAACTTAAAAAATAGCAGGAGCAGTTTAAGCATGCTATTTTTAAGAAAAGCATAACATTTATTTATATATTATGATTTTTTTTCTTTTTTTTTTCCTTTTTAGAGAGATTTTTGCTTTAGGGCACATGCGCTCACCAGAGACAGAGAGAGACAGAGAGACAGAAAGCAAGAAATCACCCCAAGGGAGGATGGCCAACTGCAATCCCTTCTCCTCTATTGTTCTCTCAGGATCTTGAGCACGTGCGCGCGCGCACACACACACACACACACACACACACACACACACCCAGCATGAGTTTCAAGCTACCAGGTCAACAACTCAAACCACAGTCTGCCATGTGGGAGCCCAAGAACATAACCATTACGCCATCTGCTGGTCCCTATTTATTATGATTTTTCAAGCCACCAGCACCAGGACTCGAACTGCAGTCACTCATGTGGGAATCGAGTGCCTTCACCACAACACCACCTGCTGGCCCTTAAGCATACTGACAAGCAACACAGAGCTAAGAAAGACAAAAGAGAACTGAATTCAGTGGTAGCAGGAAGCAGGACAGTGGAGAACAGCGATGAGAGAAAACGCTAACTACCTCCTGGTTCTGTCTGTGCGTAAGGACAAACGGCTACGATGACACACCTTGTCTGGGGCAGGATCTGCAGCTCTACTCTATACACCAGGTATGGCAGATTCTTGTCTGTACCTCCCCAAATTCATGCTCCCATTCCTCTTGTGCACATGACTGTCCAGCTGGACTTCAGTTCCTAGCTTTCTATGTAGTTAGTAGAAGCCTCATCGAGGTCCTATGAGCACAAATGATGCTTCCAACTTCTGTTTCACTCGCTTAAAATGTCCTTGGCCTGGACGTCACTCCCTTTGCTGGAAAGGGCTACAATCGAGGCATCCTTGGAAGCCATGTTCTTCAAATGGCCTGGCTGTCCTGCCGGCCTGCAATCCTACGATGACTTCCTAGCACCAACCCTCCCTTCCACTCTGCATTTAGGTTAAGTAAGAGAGAAACAAAGCTCTTTCTCAGCCCAGCCACGTAGCACAGGCGGGTTGACTTTACTCAGGAGACTGTGTCTTTGGGAGGCTGGGCTTGATTCCAGGCGTGGTGGCCTACACTTGTAGTCCTAACTACTCCGGAGGCTGAAGCAGAAGTGTCTCGTCAGAGAAAGACCCTGTCTTAAAATTTTTTTAAAGAGAAAAAAACTTTTTAGTTGTATGAGGCATTCCACTAGGGAGGGAGCTGGAACTGGAATCTTTTTTTTTTTTTAGAGGTCTTTGCCTTAGGGCACCTTTGCTCGCCAGAGGGAGAGAGATAGACACAGTCCCAACCATTTGGGACTCCTCCTCCTCCATTTTCCTCTCAAGATTTTGGGCACACATATACACGTACCCACCTGTTTTTCAAGCCATTTGACCAGAACTTGAACCGTGCAATCGGCCATGTGGGATCCAGTCACCTTAACCTCCACACTACCTGCTGGCCTGAGTCTCTTCTCTAAAGGTAACAATCACAGCTGTTTTTATTATTTGGCTAAGTTTGAGGTCTTTCCAGTTGGGGGGGACTGATGTCAGGTCCTTCAACAAGAGTTATTTTCTCTCACCAAACAAGAAAAGATAGGAAGAGTTCATAATGTGAGACAAATCAACCACTTCTTTACCTTGTAGGTTTGCTTCTCCTTTAAGAAATATGAGATCAAAAACAAATATTTACTGGAAGACCAAAGGTCAAAACAGTCCCTATGTTCAGACATGGCAACAAAGATTAGCAAGACTCCAAAGGCTATTTATAGGCATCACCTTGAGAAGAAAATAGGCAAGGCTGTTCTCCCTGAAGATTTTTCTTCTACTTACACGGAAATATTCTAAAAGTTTATGGAAGATGAAATTATTTCAGTGCAACAAATTTTTGAAATTTATATATAGTTTTCTCATAATACACATTTTCCATACATTTTTGAAGACCCAATATAGTCACCATTCTCTACCATGTCAACCCTTGAAAACAAAGCAAATAAAATGACTACACAGGTGAAACTTATAGGGCAATCATGTGTCTAAACCACAGGCTTGATGGTTTATCAAGAGAGACAATCAATTTTAGAGCTCATTAAATAGTTTACTTTTAAGACACTCAATATGTGTTAATTAATTCATCCTCTCAACCTTCTGTGAGGTAGCTTTTATCTACTCTATTTGTTGGGGAAATTTGATCAAGGGGAATATTAATAGTATATTCTATTTACAAAACACCTTCCCAAAAAGAACTCATCGTGTTTATCTTCTCAATCTTCTACCATTCCTCTGGAGTAGACAGCCATATTATCTTTGGCACTTTTATAGGTGAAACGCCATGGCTCAGGGAGCGTAACAACTTACTCCTGTGGTAGCCTGCACTGTACCCACTGACTACAACACACTGCTTGGGATCAACATCAGACCATGGACACAAGTCTCAACTGCACACTGCGCATAATTCAAGAGCTTCGAGCTTCCAGGTTTCTCTAAGGCCATCTTTCAGTGCATCACATTCCAAAAAGGACTAGGGTCATGCTTGTTGTTTAAGCTCCTGTGCTCAATGTTTATACAGCTTACCGTTATCATTTATCTAAATTAGACTACTTAAGTTGTGTCTAGATGCCCAAGAGCTAAATTATTTTTTGTTTACTGTCTGTGTACTAGCATTGTACATGATGTCATCAGGAACTTTCAGAATGCTGAGACAATGCACAGGGCCAATAAAAGCAACTCACTTAGGGGAAATGCCTGTCTTCCCTGCCCTCCCCCCTTTTTAAAAGTAGCCATCACACAAAAAGATGACTCATTAAGCCCCAAAGAGGTGACCATGCCCTGGAAGGGTTTCTTATACAGCCTTCCACAGAGAGACCTGAGTGGCAGCATAAGGCCGCCTCTTCTGTGCATTTTCCTTCAGGCAGAATGTGCATTTGTGTGGCTACATACACAATTATAATCTCCCCTGAAAGGCAATTCCTTCCATATGACAGGCTGAACAGCGGCCTGAGTGCTAGCCTCATGTTGCCCATGCAGCTAACATGCCGAAAATACCAGACACATTTAATCTCTTTCTGAAAAACTAAGCTAAGACAGAAGAAGCAAAGCTGGAAAGAACTCTACACAGAGGGGAAGGAGGCCAGCCCAAGCGCCCAAGCTCACTTTCTCATGGGCTGAATTTCTTTGTGTGTTGACTACTTACGTGTCAATTTGCAGGACTTTGGGGCATGAGAACCATGGAGCCGAGTGGTTCTGGCAGCCTCTCCATTTGACAAGCAAAGCCAAAGACATGTGGCCTTTGGTACATTTCACATTCAAAAGTGTTATTGTTTCAAACATGCCTATTTTAAAATATATAATTTTCCTATTTAGAGCACATTGTATGTAAGTTGGTCACAGAAGGAGTTCTGCCACATTAAAAAAAGAAGGGGTGGGGGGAGAGGATCAGGCAAAAATAAATAAATAAATGAAACATTTAATTGACACAAAAATGAAAAATTGTTTATGATAATGTATAAGGTAATATCTTTGACTTGACTAATATGTACCATATACATGCTGGAGAAAAACCAAGTTATACACTATATGCGTACATCACTGACGTACAGTGATCAAACGTAAATAAAAAATAAATTAAAGGGGCTGGCAGGTGATGTGGCTGTTAAAGCACTGGATTCCCACATGGCTGACCATGGTTCAAGCATGGTTCATGCTTTCTCACTTTCCCGTTCTCTCTCTCTGGTCAAATTTTAAAATAGTAATAATAAGTAAAATCAAATAAATAATTATTATAATTAATTAAAATAAGAAAGAGAGAGAGAAATAAAAGCAATGGAACCTAATGTAGCCCTATTTCTGCCAGATGTCTCTGTTTACTGGGGCCAGTGGGGCTATCCCAGGTGAGAGAAGTCTGGATTTAACAAACACCTGATATGAAGTCCTTGGGCACCAGCAGATTTCTGTCTGGGATTACAGAAACTGAAGCTTGTACTTTATCACAATTACCTGTAATCTGGAGGCCAGATAATAGTATTAACAAGACCTTGAGCTACACAATAGGACAGCTGGAAAAAGGCTCTTACTCACTCTAAAGAATAGTGCTTTTAAAAAGCCAGTTCAATGAAGAAAAAGAAAGGGCTCTGAAAGTGCCTTCTCAAACAATATTTACTTTTACTGGGTTTCTGCTAATCAAACAAAACTAGTCAAAAGCTTTTATGAAAAATACATTTGATGATTTCAGCAGTAATTGGTTTGTTTAAAGAAAGGTGCTTAAGAAAAAAACATAGCTAATGGGATCAGTAATTTGGTAAATTCAGATGTGTTTGGGAAAATCCCTCCTCTCTTTGATAAATCATTAAAATTCTGCTTGGATAAATGTGTTTTGACTTGAAATTCCAATCATAGAATGAGCTATTCCCTAAGGCCTCTAGGGAAGTAGTGCAGAGTGAACCCAACACAGAAGGAGGACCAAGGGGCCAGTGTACAGGGGCGATTCCCGCCTTCATTAAAGCACATCACTCTGTCCAGCTAAGGAGGAGATCCTACAGAGATGCCCCAGATGAAAGTCCTTCCTTCTTAAAAAACCAGTTTAAAAAAAATAGATGCACTCTTTAACGGTCGTGTAACCATAACAGAAATTGTGGCATCAACCAAGAAATTAACCTTAAGTATAATCAGAGTTTAAAACCAAAAGGATCCAGGACAGATTTTAATCAGTTACTTTTTTTTTTTTTTTCATCCATGGAAGGGGAGAAAACACAGTGTGTCTCACATAGCAGAAATTCAAAAACTATTTGTTGAACTGGATTCCTTTCTCCTATTTATTTTAAAATTTATTCTGCTACTTAAAGCAGACTATTCATTCAACAATCAAACACTTCACTTGGGACAAGCACTGTGCTAGATTTTAAAGATACTGAGAAGAAAAAGCCTGCCCTCATGGCTTACATTCTAATCAGAAACAGACAATAACCAAGTATGCAAGCAAGTAAACAAAATAAATGCTAGTGATAATTGTTAAAATAGTTAAGAGCTATGAAGGATATAAACAGGATGATGAACCAGACAGACAATGGATCAGGTCTCTTCTGATCTATTATTTCCTTTCTTAATTAATGTATTTAGTCCATAAGAGAGAGACACAGAGAGAGCACCCCAGGGTCTTGATGCTGTGATCCACCCCAAGTCCAGAATATGGGTCCATGCCTGCCTGGTATACTCAGGAAGCTGTCTGGAAACAAACCCAGAAGCTTCCACGTGGGTCTACTTCACAGAGCATCATGTTTTACCACTGTGCCACCGTCTGGGCCCCTATGATTACTTTTTAAAATAGCATTTACTGGGACAGCCCTTAACCTGGTGGTTAAGGCCCTGGATCCCATAGGGCTGACTGTATGGTTCAAGTACCTGACCTGGCAGCTGGAAAAACAGACCAGACATACGTGCATGTGTATGTGCATACCCCAAATCCTGAAAGGACAGATGGAGAAGGAATTGCAGCATGACCATGGCCACTAGGGAGGGTGCTTTCTCTCTCTCCAGCAAGCACACAAGCCCTCTAGCAAATTAAAAAAATAAAAAGTAAAAAATAAATTTTTAAAGAATTGATTGGGTCGGGAACCAGCAGTTAGCGTATTAGCGTAATGGCTATGTCGCTGGACTCCCACGTAGTCGACCACGGTTTGCGTACTGGACCCCGTAGCTTAAACTCATGCCGGGCACGTGTGCGTGCGTGCCCAAGATCCCGAGAGGAGAATAGAGGAGAAGGGATTGCCGTGTGACCATTCCCCCTGGGGGGTGATTTCTCGCTTTCTGTCTCTATGTCTCTGTCTGGTGAGCGCACGTGCCCTATAGCAAAAATGGCTCAATAAAAAAAAAAAAGAATACAAAAAAAGAATTGATTGGGTCAACAGGTGGCATGGAGGCCAAGTCGGCTAGGTCTCACAAGGCTGACAGTGTGGTTTGAGTCCCAGACCCTGCTGCTTGCAAATGACACCAGGCACCTGCGCATGTATGCCCAAAATCCCATGAGGAGAACAGGGAAGGGGCTGTGGCATGGCCATCCCCCAAGCCGGGTGATTTATCACCCTTCCCCCACCCTCATCTCTCTCCAGCGACCACACAAGCCAGATAGCAAAAACGAACAAGCAAATAAATAAAAATGACCTGATCAGCCTCTTAAAATTATTCATTTAGCAAATACTATATTGTTTTTGTAAGTAAAATGACTCTCAACTTTTTGACAACATTTAGAGGAAAGATTTCAAGAGTATATAAATATATAAATGACAAGCAAGGTCAAAAGTTTAAAGAGCTATCTTAAGACCTAGAATAACACTGACCTCATCCTCTAGAGAAATGGCAAGGGCTGGGATCAACACGCCTTAAAATTCACCGGTTTTGTTTTTCCCCTCCAAAAAAGATAGTTGTAATGCTTATTAAACAGCTTACAGAATCCTTGGAAAGATGCAAGAGAAAGAGTCTATGCTGAACTTCCAGGAACAAGTCCCAAAACACATTCCGGAATTGGGCCACCAAGAGAACTACTGGGCCACCAAAATAATTCCTGTCTCGGCCAACCAAACTGGGGACAAGCCAAGATAACTGCAGGAGGCAGAAGCACGCAGTTCACACAACACTCACTGAACAACGGCCATTCCCCATTCCCGTGATGTGCCGCCTCCCACCTGGCATGCGCTTCTCGTGGAGAAGGGCACTTTACCTGCATACCCTGCTGTACACAGTCTATCCAGGAAGGGAGGGAGGAAGCAAAGACTTAGCCGAAGCACAGTGGGATGTCTTTGAGCCAAAGTCACCAACCAGAAGATTCAGAAACCTCACAGAAGTAGGTCTGTCCAGCCTAGTGGCTGGCTGGGAACAGCCCATGGGAAGTGTGACCTCAGTGTGAACAAGGTATTGGGTTTAGAGCTGGAGTTGGAAATTACCCTTCCCTCCCTGAAAGAGGAGAGCTGAGAGGCACAACTTCAGGTGGCCACAATTTT
>NW_006160074.1:3436254-3448407 GCF_000334495.1 Tupaia belangeri chinensis | reverse complement strand
ATTTATTATTATTACTTTAATTTGCCATAGGGCATGTGTGCTCACCAGAGAGAGACAGAGAGAGAGAGAGGAGAAAGCAAGCTGCCAGGTCCAGGACTCGAGCTGTGGTTAGTCATGTGGGAGTCCAGCACCTTAACACCACGCCACCTGCTGGTCTCCAAGAGATGTATTTTTTTAAGGAATCATTTATTCAATTTTATTTATCCTCACTCTTAATATATATATATATTATTTATCCTCACTCTTACTATATATATATATATATATCAAACCACGACTGGCCATGCGGGAGTCTAACCACCATGCTACTTGCTAACCCAGCCACAGATGTATTACATATTTTTTATAAAAGTAATGGCTGTGTCGCTGGACTCCCATGTAGCGCCCCGGACCCAGTGGCTTAAAACTCACCCCAGGCACGTGTGCGTGCATGCCCAAGATCCTGAGAGGAGAATGGAAGAGAAGGGACTGCGGTGTGGCCACCCCCCCCCCGGGGGGGGATTTCTCGCTTTCTATCTCTTTATCTCTCTCTGTCTTTCTGGTGAGCGCACGTGCCCTGTAGAAAAAACCTCTCCCCCACACACACAAAAAAAGGTTTAATACTGATAGCAGCTAATAATTATCCAGCACCTATGCAGGTGCTCTGAGAGGATGGTATTTTACTCATCTTTGACTCTCTCTTTCCATAATGTAGACAAAGTAACAGCTAGGCACTGTTCTCAGTGCTTACAACATAAGGTAAGTACTTAGTATCTGCATGCTGCACATAGGAATACTAAAGCACAGCGAGGCCAAGTAATTTCTTCAAGGCCACACAGCTACCTAAATAACATAGATCATTGTCAATAACTTTGTCAAGTGGTTTAGATGTTATCTTCCTCATTGCCTGCATCAGAGAGGTGAGTCCAGCAGCAACGGGGGACTGGAATTTTCCCAATTCTCTAAGCCACCGTGATTTTGAGGATGCTCACTCAGGCCAAAACGTTAAGTGAAGCCTTTGAAGTCATGTAAGTTGCCAGGCTCTCTGTTTAGTTCTATGCAATAGCTGGAGTTTTGGGAGTTGCTCTATTTACTGCATAGAGTTTAGCTAGGTAGACTCGAATCAGACTGCTGGATATGAATGATGGTTCTACCACTTATTAATTACTTCATATTTTAGTGCTTAAGTTCCTCATCTGTGAAATGGAGGTCAACAACGGAAACTCCCTTCATATGCATCAGTTTACATGTAAAACACTCGAAATGGGATCTGGTACACTAACTTCTTAGGAAGTCTCAGGTGGTAGCTATGCACATTTAGGGTGTCCTGAGGTCAGATGATTCATTGTCCCTTTAACAAATATGTATGTATTAAGTGTCTACATTGTAAAAGGAACCCTCCTTCGTATGCAATGATGAGTAAAACGTAATTCCTGTGGGGCCAGCAGGTGGCACAGTGGTTAAGGTGCTGGATTCCCAAACGGCCAACTACAGTTTGAGTCTGACCCGGCAGCTTGAAAACCTCACCAGGCGCATGTGCATTCATGCCCAAAATCCCAGGAGGAGAATGGAGAAGGGACTTTCCCTGTCTCTTTCTCTGGTGAGCACTAGTGCCTTATGGCAAAACACCAAACATATTTATATAATTTCTGATCTTAGGAAACTTATTTGCCAATAATGAATTGTTTAGGACCTTCATCCTTAACAGAAAAGGATCACTGCTCTTTAAATCAATAGATATTTGTGTTTGTGTTTATCATTTTGGAGGAAAAAACACAGGCCATGAAATGTGACAAACCAGGAATCCCTGCTTTACTTTACTTGATTGCCTGTGAGACCTTACACAAATCAATTCACCCTTCTAAGGTTCAATTTCCTTATTTGAAAAATGAGATATTAAAAACCACGTAAGTGAGACTAATAATAGTACTTATTTTGTACGTGGTTACGAAGCTTAAATGAAATGAGGCACAGTGCCAGACATATAGGAAGCATTAAAAAATTATAGCTTTTCTTAAGAATTATTTTTTATTTAATTTTATTCATCTTTTTTTTTTTTTTTTTTACTTTGGCCAAAGAGACAGAGAGAGGGAAAGTGAGAAAGTAAGCCTTTGGTCCAGGATCCAAACCATGGTCGGCCATGTGGGAATCCAGTGCCTCAATCACCACGCCACCTGCTAGCCCCCAAAATTACAACTTTTTCAAAAACTATCCTATTGACTGTGATTCCTCCATACACGCAGTCCCTATAAAAGAAAGATTATCTCTGATTTCCTGGCGTTCTCTCTTACGCTGACCCATTCCAAGCCTTAATGAGAATAAGCAGACTCCACTGAAATAGAATAGGCACCTTGGGAGCATGACTGAGAGCATGCACCTCACCAAGTTAGGTGGAGGAAAAAATAACCCTCACGCCCTCACACTTAGACTCAGGTCAGCATGGAGGTGGTGTGTGTTGCAAATCTGGGCCCAGAACAGGCTGCCCTTCAGCTCTAGAGAGTTCTCCACACCCAACCAGATCCACAGACACACCTCAGCCTCTGGCAGAAACTTCCAATAAGTAGCTTTCATAAGGCTGAAAATTTTACATAGGTCTTACACAGAGTTCTGTACTTATCTCGTCTCCTTACCAGACTCCACTGTTTTGCGTCAGGTCTGGCAATTAACATAATTTCTAACACTACATTCTTTTTTTTTTTTTTTTTTGGAGAGGTTTTTGCTATAGGGCGCGTGCGCTCGCCAGACAGACAGAGAGAGACATAGAGACAGAAAGCGAGAAATCACCCCCCAGGGGGGATTGTCACGCCGCAATCCCTTCTCCTCCATTCTCCTCTCTGGATCTTGGGCACGCACGCACACGCGCCCGGCGTGAGTTTTAAGCCACCGGGTCCGGGACGCGAACCGCGGTGGACTACGTGGGAGTCCAGCGACATAGCCATTACGCTAACTGCTGGTTCCCGCTAACACTACATTCTTTAAAGTTTTCTTTTTAAGAGTTTTTTAGAGTTTTTGTTTGTTTGTTTGTTTTTAGGGCGTGTGTGCTCATGGGAAAGACAGAATGAGACAGGGAGACAGAAAGTGAGAAATCATCCCCCCAGTGGGATGGCCACACTCTGAAATCCCTTCTCCATAGTCCTCTTGGGATTTTGGGCACCCACACACACATGCACCCAGCATGAGTTTTTTGTTTGTTTTTTGTTTTCCTCTCTTTAAATTTATTTATTTACATTAATTCACTATACATCATTACAGCATACAAAATGAATTTTCCATCCAGAATACACTGTATATTGGCTCAATCAAGCACATCAACATACGTGTTACCCAGCATGAGTTTTAAGCAGCTGGGTCTGGGACTAGAACCACGAGCGACTATGTTGGAGTGTAGCATTGTAACCATTTCGCCATCTGCTGGTCCCTCCATCACTACATTCTATTTTACCCAATATGATGAATGATCGTTTTCTTCACTACTAGTCAAAGGGGCAAATACAGCTCCTGGCTATCAGGGATATCTACAGACAGTGAATAGATCTCTCTGTAATTTACACTATAATTTTAAAAAAATAAAATAAAAGGTCTACAGATATACATCAGGGACACAAAGCTTAGCTTCTCTGTTTCACTGAATGCCTCGAGCATTCCTCCTGCTTCTGTTCATTTTCTTTTCCCATATGTGTTTTCTTCTCTTAGGCCTACGCATGCAAGTGACTTTATAATTTGTAAAAACAAAACAAATGCAAATCTTTTAAAACCCATGGGTAGTTAAAATTTTAAGTCAGGAAATATTTTACTAATTAATCTATAGGGAGTGTTCATCTTTTTTTTTTTTTTTGGAGAGGTTTTTTGCTATAGGGAGCGTGCGCTCACCAGACAGACAGAGAGAGACATAGAGCCAGAAAGCAGAAAATCACCCCCCAGCACGATGGCCACGCTGCAATCCCTTCTCCTCCATTCTCCTCTCAGGATCTTGGGCACACACGCACACGCGCCCGGCGCGAGTATAAGCCACCGGGTCCAGGGCTCGAACCATGGTCGACTACGTGGGACTCCAGCGACATAGTCATTACGCTAACTGCTGGTCCCGTATAGGGAGTGTTCTTAAGTGGTCATTAAATTGATAGTGAATGTATCAAAACAGCATTCCTCTAATAGACACCAAATTGTAATAGGTGTGTGTGTGGAAGCAGGGGGTTCTCAAATAACAAACGCACTTCCAGGGAGCTGTGTACCTGATGAACCATAAGAAAGCCAGTGTCATGACCATGCTGAGGGCAGCAACAGTGTCCAGAGGCTGTTAGGACAGGGAGTTAAGACACTTTTATGCAATAGAGATGAAAGGAGAATTTATTTGTCCAAGATTCAAGTATTATGTGGGTGGCTGAACTCCATGAACACTGAAGCTTGTTCAACCAGCCTGAGGTTGATTCTGTTGGTAGATGCATTGCCAGCATTGTAACTGAATGAGTCATCCCGAAAAAGCCACTTATGGCCACCAACTTCTACTTACCAAATCACCAGGATACCAAGTATGTCAAACCTTTGAAATAATACATTCAAACAACAATGAACAATGAACGAGGTTTTTCAAGTATTTCAAAGACCTACTGAGTCCTGAGTAAATGAAATAAAACACGTAAAGTCTTTAGCAAAAGTCTACACATTGCTGGAACTGATGTTGCTGTTCATTGGCTACAAAATTCCAGGTAATATAACTATCCCTTTTTGGCCAATTAATGCATGTTATCACCTTAAACTCTCCATGTATATATGTGTGTGTTTGTGTGTGTGTGCATGTGTGTGTACACAGAGTACTTTAAAATGCTTATAGAAAATAGAATTTAAATATGAGTTTATTCTGGTACCAAAAAAATTTCTGAAATCTATGCAGTTTTTTCATAAGATGCATTTTCTGTGAACTTTTTGAAGACCTCTCATGTACACACACACACACCTTTCAACAACCCAAAAGCCCTTAAATTTGGTGTAAAAAAAACATAACTTCACACACACACACACACACACACACACACAATGACACATTACTACTTACTACTAAGACCATCACTTAATAGACTGTAAAAAATCCAAAAACTTCATTCATTTTGTTGGCAAGGCTGTGGGGAAATGGGCATTCTCTTACATTGCTGGTGGCGCCTCTATGAAGAGTGATGGAGCAATACAGATCAATATTTCAAATGCATATGCCCTTGGCCCACCAGTTCCACTCTGTGGAACTTTTCCTTATGGATATACACTTGCAAGGGAACAAAATTGAAGGTTATTCACTGTTTGTTGTTGTTGTTGTTGTTGTTGTTGTTTGAGAGGTTTTTGCTTTAGGGTACGTGCCCTTGACAGAAAGAGACAGACACAGTGGGGGAGAAAGTAAGCAATCACCCCCCAGGGGGGATGACCATGCCACAATCCCTTCTCCTCCATTCTCCTTCTGAGATCTTGGGCAAACACACACGCATACGCCAGGTGTAATTTCCAAGTCACTGCGTGCAGGACTTGAACTGTGGTCAGTCATGTGGAGTCCAAGGACGTAACCACTATGCCATCTGCTGGTTCCTGAGGCATTTTTAGTACTAGCAAAAGGCTAAAAATAAATCATTGTCTACCAATATGGGATTGGCTAAATAAAATTTGTTTTTTAGTAAATGTGCTGCCGAAACGAGCACAATAAAATTTGTTTTTTAGGGAGAGACTTTTGCTATAGGGTGCATGTGCTCTCCAGAGAAACAGAGACAGACACAGAAACTGAGAAATCACTCCTCCCAAGGGGGATGGCCACATCATAACCCCTTCTCCTCAATTCTCCTCTTGGGATTTTGGGCATGCAAGCACACGTGCCTGGCATGAGTTTCAAATCGCCGGGTCTAGGACTTGAACCACGGTCAACTACACAGGAGTTCAGTGACATAACCATTACACTATCCACTGGTCCCAACACACACATTTTTTATTTATTATTTTATTCTTGATAGAGAATGTACATATGCACTTGAAACTGAGAAAGACAGAGAAAGATGAGTTCCCTCCACAGGGTCTGGTCACACTAGCCCTCTTCTCTAGACCTCCAGCCCATCAGATCTTGGGCTCTCGCGTGTATGCCTGGTGTGTTTTGCAGGCTGACTTGGCTGGGATTTCAAACCACAATCATTACATGGGATCTGGCTTCTTGGTTTTTTGTTTGTTTGTTTGTTTTTTAAGAGAGATGTATGCTAAAGCATGCTTGCCATCGAGTCAGAGACAGACAGAAAGCAAGAAATCACCCTTCATGGGGAATGATCATGCTGCAATCTTTTTTCCTCCATTCTCCTCTTGGGATTTTAGGCATATACACACATGTGTATCTGGTGGGTTTTTTTGTTGTTGTTTGTTTGTTTTTTGAGAAGTTTTTGCTATAGGGTGCGTGCACTAGCCAGAAAGACAGAGAGGGACAGAGAGACAGAAAGCAAGAAGTGACCCCCCTGGGGGGATGGCCATGCTACAATCCCTTCTCCTCCATTCTCCTCTCGGGATCTTGGGCACACATGCGCACATGCCCAGCATGAGTTTAAGCCACTGGGTCTGGGACTCAAACCATGGTCAACTACGTGCGAGTCCAGAGACATAGCCATTACGCCAACTGCTGCTCCCCTGTGTTTGGTGTATTTTAAGCCACTGGGTCTGGGACTCAAACCATTGTTGGGCTCAAACTGTTGTTGACTATGTGAGAGTCCAGGAATGTAATTATTTCACCATCTGCAATCCCAAAATCTGGCTATTCGAGCAGCACAGCAGGTTACCGCTATGCCATGGAGCCAACTCATCGATGTACTATACACATCTTAAATGAAAACAATTTTGATTTAAAGTAACAAACTGGAGGAATACTGAAAAAAAAAATAGCCCCAGCTCTTAAAGAGTTTATAATCTAGGGGCCAGCAAGTAGTATACTGGTTAAGGTGCTGGACTCCCATGTAGTCAACTGTGGTTTGAGTCCTAGCAACTTGAAACACCCTGGGCACATGTGTGTGCCAAAAATCCCCAGAGGAGAATGGAGTAGAAGGGACTGCAGAATGGCCATCCCCCATCAGGGGTGATTTCTCGCTTTCTGTCTCTGTCTCTCTGGCAAGTGCACACACCCTATAGCAAAAGTCAATTTTTTAAAAATGTGTATGTTATATTCATACAGTGGAATATTATTCAGCAATAGAAAGACAAAAAAAGACATTGGAAAAATCTTAAATGGTTACTGCTAAGTGAAAAATCACATCTGAGGGGCTGGCAGGTGGCATGGTAGTTAAAGCGCTAGACTCTCACACAGCCAGCTAGAGTCCTGGACCTGGTGGCTTGCTTTCTCACTTACCCTTTTCTCTCTGTCTCTCTGGTAATAATAATAACACATAAAATTAAATAATTATTTTTTAAAAAGCACATCTGAAAGGTTACACACTGTATGACTCTACTACAGAATATTCTGGAAAATGAAAAACTTTAGAGAGGGTAAAATCAGTGGTTGCCAAAGGCTAATGGGGAGGAAGAGGGAAGACTATGTGGAGCACAGAGGATTTTTAAGGCAGTAAAACTATTCTGTATGATTCTATAATGGTGAATACGTGACTATATGCATTTGTCAAAACCAAAGAACTGTTAGACACAAACAAGAGTGAACCCTAACATTAACGATGGACTTCGGTTAATAATAATATATCAATACTGGTTTATTCACTGTAACAAATGTACATTAGTGCAAAACGTTGGGACCAGCAGTTGGCGTAATGGCTATGTTGCTGGACTCCCATGTAGTAGACCACGGTTCAAGTCCCGGACCTGGAGGCTTAAACTCACACCCGGTGCATATGTGTGTGTGCCCAAGATCCTGAGAAAAGGAGGAGGAGAAGGGATGTGGCATGGCCATCCTCCCTGAGGAGTGATTTCTTGCTTTCTGTCTATATCTCTCTGACTTTCTGGAAAGCACATGCGCCCTATAGCAAAAACCTCTCAAAAAAAGAAACATATAGTGGGCATCTTTGTGTGAGTACCAAAACTACAACAGAATGAGGAGAAGGGATTGTCAGGAGACCACATCCCATCGAGTATGGTCCCTCCCTGTATCTCTCTCTCTCTCTGGTGACTGTACACATCCTCTAGCAAAATAATAATAATAACAACAATAAGGGGAAGTGTGATTAGGGGAAGCAAGGAGTACATGTGAACTCTGTACTATCGGCTCGATTTTCTGTAAACCTAAAACTCCTCTTAAAAAAAAGGCCTATGATTTTTAAAAATGTGTATCTATGAGTATGTATGTGTATACATAGGTGTGTGTGCCTTTTTTCATCCAGCAAATGCCTTATATACTGAAGATGCTCAGGGGACCAGCAGTTAGCGTAATGGCTATGTTGCTGGACTCCCACGTAGTTGACCGCAGTTCGAGTCCTGGACCAGGTGGCTTAAACTCACTCCGGGCGTGTGTGCGTACGTGCCCAAGATCCCGAGAGGAGAATGGAGGAGAAAGGATTGTGGCATTTCTATCTCTCTGGCTCTCTCTGTCTGGCAAGCGCACGCGCCCTATAGCAAAAACTGAAGGTGCTCAATAAAGTACGACAGTTACAGCTTTAGCTTCAGTTCCAAAGCTAAGTCAAAAGCTCAAGTCCTGGGACCAGCAGATGGCATAACAGTTACATCACAGTTCGAGTCCCGTACCCAGCAGCTTTTAGACTTGTCAGGTCCGTGGGCATGCATGCCCAAAATTCCTAAGAGGAAAATGGAGGAGAAGGGATTGTAGTGTGGCCATGAAGGGGTAGGGGGGTCATAGATTTCTCACATGCACTCTATAATAAACAAAACTCTCTAATTAAAAAAAAAAAAAAAAAAAAAAAAAAAGCTCAAGTCCTTGAACACACAACTCAGGTTTGGATCCTAGCGTTATCACCTTTTGGATGTGTGGTCTTATTTATACAAGTTACCCCACTGAGACTCTGTTTCTCCTTAGGCAAACCCGAATAAAACAAAAACGTGTTGAAATTCTCCTAGGGCTGTTGAGAAGAGTCAAATAAAAAATAACACACGTATAATGTGAAGTGCAGCGCCTAATACAAAAGAACAGCTCAAACGGTAGCAGTCGCTCTCCGGAAACGTGATTATTCACGGAACGCTGGGCATGGCAGGTTCCAGGGCTACTCCATCTACCAGCACACCCGTACTCCGCAGGGCCCCAGGCTCTCAGCGCTAACCCGCCCCAGTCTGAACACACTGCGGGAGCTGCAGCCCAAACCCTTCAGACATGCTGCCCTTCCCAGAGGCTGTATCCTCTACGGCTCGGCCTTAAAAACACCCGCACGTCCTGGAACCCCCGCCCCACGGATCGCACCCGAGCCGTCCCCACCCACACCCGACCCGCCTCTTTCCTAGACCCTGGCCTAATCTGTCTTCGCGTCTTTCCTTCCCTTAAATTGAAGGATGCTCCTACCCAGATACTCGTAATCCGGTAAGGCTAGACGCTCCGGACTCAGCATCCTTTGACCCGGGTAGCTTCAAGCGCTCCGGCTTCCGGAACCCAGGTCTCCAGCTCCCTCCGTTGCCATGGCACCCACGCGGCGCGGGGCGAGGCGGAGGCGGAGGGGAGTGTCACACAAACCGTCTCCGTATCGCAACACCGAGCTGGCACATAGGTTCCGGGAGCGGAGGCTTCGCCGCGGTCGAGGTGTCTTTGGACTCCCCTTCTTGAGGACTTGGTTTTAGAGCAATCCGAGATGGAGAATTCTTTTAGATTCGTCAGATCTTCCTTTGTCGCAGACGGCTTGTCCACTGTCCATATGCGCAATTTCTGAATTCATAACCATTCTTGCTTTATACAGCTGTTACCCTAACTCACAATACGCGAAGTTTTCAAAAAGTTCGGGGACAACGCATATTATGAAAACTGTGAAAGGATTGTCTTTTTTTTTTTTTTTTCAATATTTGGCACCAAAGTAAACTTGTATTCTAATTCCACTTCTCCACGATCTCCCTTGTCATAGCGTCCACCAGTGAACTTCTATAAAAGCTTAGTTTCACATTATCTATTTTCATCTCTTTAGTATTTACTAACTAATGCTACAAAATACTTTCACCCAGGATACCTTGGCTGCTTCTTGGGTCAAGGATGTGTCCTTTCTGTGTCTTTGGCAGAGCCAGACACACAAAAAATGTTCATTAGGTTTTCTATGAACGAATGGCCATTTTCTCTCAAATTCCTCATTAGTTTCTCTTTCTTCTCCTGTCCTTTAGTATTTAACACACTTCCCAAGCATCCTTCCTTTTTCCTCCCAAGACACCTTGACTTTTGGGGAGTTCAGAAACAGGACACCTAATAGATTTCTTGTCTCCTATGCCTATTGCTCAGTTCTCCTTTAAGAGGAGAGAGCATTCATTGTTGTCACCTCCCCAGATATTTCTCTTTTTTCTCCTTTCCACTTCCAACACAGGTCAGAGCACTTGCCACAATGCAAGCCTAGCAGGAAAAAGCCACTGTATTCTCACTTTTTTCAGTTAGTGCCCTCCCCCTCCAAAGAGATGAGGTTTTGTGAAAAAAGAAAACAAAAATCATGCTATCAAAGGAATAGCTGGGAAACCGGCAGACCACCTACACTGGGAGGAAAAGGAAAAAGGAGGTTCTTCTCTTTGTGTTCTGAGTGTCCTATTCTTAGCCTCCTCCAGCAAGGAGCCTCAAACCTCCTAATTCTCCCTTTCCCTTCAAATTGTATATGTGTCTCAACTCTAGGCTCCTGTGAGTCACTCTGAGTTTGGATGTGGTAAGGATAAAGGGACAAAGCCATACTAGGAGAGGCACTTAGTATCTTGAGGTATGAACTTACTCATTTGATAGTTGATGTGAAGTTCTGAAAATTTGATTTAAAAATATCTGCCTTCTCCCTCCCCTGCACCCTCCTCCAGCTTGAGGGTATGGGAGTTTCCTAAATTTCATATTTGTGGCTTATTACTGTATTATTAATATAGTAATTGGATAGTAATTATTAAGGATGATAATCTTACTTTATTCTCAAGCAACCCAAAGCTGTTCTTGCAGATCATTTCATTTGTCCTCAAAAAAAAAAACAAAAAACAAAAAACTTTCTAAGGCACTTCTCCGTTTTCTAAGTAGAGAAACTGAGGCCCAAGTCACTTGACACAGCATTGTCCATTCAGTCAGTGGGAGAGCTGGAATTGGATCTTAGCTATCCCAACATCCAGGCTAGTGGTCTGACCACTAAACCACACCACCTCTTTTTTTAGGGCTTACTGGCTTGGTTTTATTTATTTATTTTTCCTTTTGCTCTGCCCTACTCGCAACCAGAAACCCCTAGATAAAAGAAGAGAATTCCAAGTCCAAGCTGAACATTTGACATCCTTGTATTTGTGTAGTCTTATCCCAAGACTTGGAGGGTGCTGCTGCTGGGGTCTGTGTGGTGGAGCTCGGAGCCAGCCCCAAGAATATAGCTTTGTTTGGGCATTAACCCATTTGCGGTTATAATAATGATAAGTTTCGGCACCAGTGGCGCCCGACTGTTAATGACTCAAAGAAAGCTAAATAAGAACAAGATGTCATCTCTGGAGCAATTTGTCGGTTTTTCCTACAGCTCCATCCCTTCCATAAAAATCCCAAGGACCCTTGTATTTAAAGCCACTACACTCGGCATGTCCTGAGCCGTCTTTTGAGGAGGAGGACTTTGCAAGAGGTAGGAGGTGGCTAGGCCTAAGGTTTTAACAAATAAGCAGGTGGCTACTGAAGTAACGGGTGGCCTTACTAGTGAATCATCGACTGTTTACATTTTTCTTCTTTTCACCTTTGTGTATTATTACATTTTTCTAGAATAGGCATGTAGTTTAACCTGAAAACAAACAACAAATAAGCAACATGAAAATCCTTAAAATACTTTTTTAAGCAGATGTGAAGACCTTCTAGATAATATTTGTTTTTCCCAAACAGAAGCTATTATTTTTAGAATGCCCTTCTGTCACAGATTATGTGATAATAGAATGTAGCAACATATTGGTTACGGAGAGAATTTTTCAGTGAAACACCTGTAATATCAGTCTTAAGAAGAATGGAAAGAGGTAAGCGTTATTGAAACCTAAGTGTATTTTAGCGACCCTATTGGAAGTTAAGGGAAAAAAATGTTGGCCCTTAATTTTTTTTTTTTT
>NW_006160074.1:3427007-3435608 GCF_000334495.1 Tupaia belangeri chinensis | reverse complement strand
GGGACTTGAACTGCGGTCGACTACGTGGGAGTCCAGCGACATAGCCATTATGCTAACTGCTGGTCCCCGGCCCTTAATTTAAATGAATTGTCAGGTTCTTAAATGGTCTTAACGTATTTCTAAAACATTTAGAAAAAAAAAAAAATCACCAAGGGAAACCAGTAAGTCAGAAGACAGCCTTAAAATCCTAACAAGAGGCAAGTGATATGAAATTTATCAATAACAGGGGCCAGGTGGTGGTACGCTTGTAAAACATAGCACTCTGCTAGGCTGACTCACATGGGAAGGTTCTGAGTTCACATCTGAAGACCTCCCTGAGTGCTCTGAAAGAAACTTGAAAAAAAAAAAAAAAAAAAAAAGAGCATGAGATATTAAAGGCACTACTACCACAGAAGAAATCAAAACGTCAAAACACTCACAGAAAGGGCCAGCAGGTGGCATGGTGGTTAAGGGTATTGGAATCCCATGTGGCTGACCACAGTTCGAGTCCTGGACCTGATGGCTTGCTTTCTCACTTCCCCTCTCCCCCGCCACACTGGTTAAATTAAAATAAATAAATAAAGTCTCTCTCTCTCTCCCCCTCTCTGGTCAAATTAAAATAAATAATGAAGTTTTAAAAAATTATTCTAAAACAAAAACACCCACATCATGAATTTATAGGACAGCATATATGTTGAGGTCTCAGTTTATCAGATTATGATTTCTGATTTTTATAAAGACTAAATTAATAGACAGCTCTGCAGAGGACCTATTAAGAAATTGCTAGGGAAGGGGTCCAGTGGATGGTGTGGTGAAGGTGCTGGACATTCCCATATGGCCAGCCACAGTTCGAGTCCTGGACCTGGTGACTTACTTTCTCACTTTCTCTCTCTCTCTCTCTCTCTCTTTCTCTCTGTGTATGTGTCTCTCTCTGGTCAAATTAAAATAAATGAATGAAAAAATAAAATTAGATAAATAATTCTTTAAAAAAAAGAAATTGCTGGGGAAGAAAATCATTCCTGGAATTGCAAACTTCAGAAAAGCAAAATGAATATACTAAATAGTTTTAAACCTCAAGGAAACAATAAGGAAAGAATACATGCAGACAGAATTATTGCTACAAAACAGGTCCAAGAAAGTAGGACAAGCTTTTATCAACTCGTCAAGCAGAAAAGATGCTAAAGGCAAAGTAGCTACCCAAAAATGCAGGTCATGGAATTCACGCTGAGCTACAAGGCTCTGCTTGAAAGACTCACGCTCTACCCGCTCCACCCGAGCAAACCAGAAACTGAGTGTGATGCCACTGTCTGGGATTAACATGTTTAAATTAAAAATGCTAATTACAGAGAAGTCAGTTTGCACTGCCACAAGTCAACAAACCAGAGCTTTGTGGGAATTTGCAAAAAAAAAAAAAAAGAGTTTACAAACTCTCGGGCAGTTAAGAATAGCTAATGCATTATAAGAAAGTGGTTAAGAGGACGTGGCTTAATTTGAACTGGAGCTCAAAGGCAATTACAGATTCGCACCTCCTTGACTTTTCTTTTTAGAGAGATTTTTGCTATCCCGTGTGTGCACTGCTAGAGAGACAGAGAGACAGAAAGCCAGAAATCAGCCCCCGAGGGGATGACCACTCTGCAATCCCTTCTCCTCCATTCTCTTCTCCTGATCTTTGGGACACACACACACACACACACACGCACCCAGTGTGTTTCAAGTCTCCAGGTCCAGACTCGAACTGCGGTCAACTACGTGGAACTGCACCGATGGAATGTTACACCATCTGCTGGTCCCCCTCCTTGACTTTTCTATGTCCCAAAGCTACAAAAAGAGTTGGGAATTACACATGGATATGGTTTGAAAAGGGGGAAGATTTTCTGATTCTTGGCAGCTCCAAAAGTCAGTTATGCCTTTTTCTGTTCTAGAGTGTGCACTTTAGTAAGCACCTATGTCCTTCCTCTTTTTTTTTTTTTTTGTAGAACTATTCTTCTAATTTTACAGATTATTCTTCAATTTGACCAGAGAGAGACAGAGAGACAGAGACAGAGAGAGAGGGAGAGTGAGAAAACAAGCCACTAGGCCTGAGACTTAAACCACTGTCAGCCATGTGGGAGTCCAGCACCTTAACCACCAACCACCCGCCAGCCCCTATCTTTCTTTCTTAAAAAATTATTTGAACTCTTCTACCACATTGCAGGCTTCTTGAGAGCAGAGACATTACTTGTTCCTCTGTAAATTTCTTTTTTTATTTATTTAACTTGGTTTTTCATTATTAGTAGTATTATTTAATTTGCCATAGGGCTTGTGCACTAACTGGATAGAGAAAGAGACAGAGAAAGTGAAAAAGCAAGCCACCAGGTTCGGACCCAAAGAACTGTCAACCATGTGGGAATCTAGCGCCTCAACCACCATGCCACCTGCTTGCCCTCATCTTTAAATTTCTAAGACTATGCACAATGCCTGGAAGAAGGTAGATATTGAAATAAATACCCGTTAGATGTATGTGTTTGCCTCTAGATTAAATGTCTAGAAAACAAAAGACATGCCCAGGAATGGGCTGGCAGTTAGTGTGGTGGTTAAGGCACTGGACTCCCACCTGACTGACTACAGTTTGAGTCCCAGACCTGGTAACTTACTTCCTCACTCTCTCCCTTTCTCTCTCTGTCTCTCTCTGGTCAATTTGAGGAATAATAATAAATAAAATAAAATAAAATAATTATTTTTAAAAATAAGACATGCCCAGGAATAAAGCAACTAACTCAACAAAAGGCTCAGAGAGAATATTTCATATAGATACGTTTAGAGAATTAAGTCTGGAAGGTGAGGAAGAATATGCTAAAAATTGTTAAATAGATGTATCAATGAGTAGTTCCCAAATTTTGGAATCTGAGGACAAACGCTGTAGTCTCTACGTCTATTATTTTCTCCTCCAAGTCATCTTCTACATTGTCACAAGGGTTGTGCTAAAATTCAAATTTGATCATATTACTTTCTTACTTCAATCAAAATCATTGATGACTCACCGTTAGTAGGACAAAGCCAAACGCCGTAACACGCACACACATAAATCCCTTCACAGTCTGGCTGCAGCCTACTTTTCCAGTCATCTTTTGTTTTGTTTTGTTTTGTTTTGTTTTGTTTTGTTTTTACCATAAAGTATGTGTACTCGTTGGAGAGAGAAAGAGAGAGAGAAAGTAAAAAATTACCCCCCTGGGGGATGGCCATGCTACAATCTCTTCTCCTCCATTTTCCTCTCAGGATTTGGGCGCACGTGCACACATGCTCAGCGTGATTTTCAAGCTGTCAGGTCTGAGATTTGAATCATGGCCAGCCGTACAAGAGTCCAGTGTCTTAACCACGATGTGACCTGCTGGCCCCTTTTCCAGCCATATTGCCACTCACACTTAATATTCCAGCCAGGGCCAGGTGGGTAGTGCATTGGTAACATGCCACTCAAACAATGGAAGATCAGAGGTTCAATTCCCCCATTGAACTGTACATGATAAGCACATGCACCCATGATCCTAGCTACCTGAGAAGGTTTGCAGGTGGAGATGGGGGAGGTGGATCAAGATGTGAGCCCCTGGGGCCAGTGGGTGGTATGGTGGTTAAGGCATTGGACTCCCACATGTGGGACCACAGTTTGAGTCCTGGACCTGGCGGCTTGCTTTCTTACTTTCCCTCTCTGTCTCCTGGTCAAATTAAAAAATAATAAATAGAATTAAATAAATACAAAAAAAAAAAAAAAAGATGTGAACCCTTGTTGAGAGTACTTACCTCTGTCTCCATCTCTCATTCTCATGAAATAAATTAAAAAAAAAAAATCAACTCCAGCCACATTTTTCTACTCGCTATCCCCAAACACACTGAGATCTCTCACACCCCTTGCTTTGGCATAAGCTCTCTACTGAGACAGTACTTCTTCCATATTTTCTGCTTAGTAAATACATACTATACAACCTAGGCTAAATGATGCCACTTCCACAAAACCTCATCCAACCTCCCAAGGATCATGGACCACGTGATATGTACCTGTATTTCACTGTTTATGATGTTCCATACTTATTTGTATTTCTTTTCTTGGACTGTGAATCGTAAGGCCAGAGAACATGTTTTATTGGCTGTTAAAAACTTCCTACTTGAGGGCCAATAGGTGCCGTGGTGGTTAAGACACTGGATTCCCATAGGACTGACCATGGTTGGAGTCCCAAATCTAGCAACTTGTTTTCTCACCTTGTCTGTCTGTGATGAGCATGCATGCCCTATAGCAAATTTTAAAAAATAGAAATAATAATGGTAATGATAAATAAAATTGAGTAGACAATTCTTTAAAAAATTTTTTTTAATTAAAAAAATTTTAGGGGCCAGCAGATGGCATGATAGTTAAAGACGCTGGACTCCCCCACATGGCCCACTGCAGTTCAAGTCACGCACCCCTGGTGGTTTGCTTTCTCACTGTCTCTCTCTCTCTCTCTCTGTCTCACTCTTACTCTGTCCCTCTCTGATCAAATTAAAATAAAGTTAAATCAAAAAATTCTTAAAAAAAAAAAAAAAACCTTCCAAATTCTCAGAAAGATGGGATAAACATTTGTTGAAAGTCAAGATGGGGATTACATCTGAGGCTCTCTGCTCATTTCTGGCACCAGCATGAGGGCTGAGTAGTCCCCACTTGCAGCCTCCCTCTTATAGCTCACCTCTCCGGCCCCTACCTAGAAAGATAGGAGGGAAAAAATATTTTTCCCCCTGTATTCTTGGGTTTTCTTTTTCTCTTTTCTTTTTCTTCACTTCTCTCTCTCTCTCTCTTTCCTTTTTTAATCCTTTCTTTTGTTAATTCTTTTCTCTCCTCTACCTACATTGGACAGGGGCACTGCAGGGAGACATCACATCTGAGGTGCTTTCCTCATTCCATGCCTCATGCATGGAATGCTTTTTATAAAAAAGTTTCTGTCTCTTGTCTTTTTTCCTTTCTTTTTCCTGTTTATATTCTCTCTTTCTCCTGCCTCACTTTCTCATTTTGCTGTTCAACTTCCACCCAGTGAGTGTACAGACAGGTTTATGTGCACAGTAGCCAAACCCTGAAATTTGTTAGGCTTAGAGCTGCACAAAGGGAGAAATTCCTCTTTGTAAATCTGAACTCAAATCTCTTTCTGTGACTACCACATTGCAAAACACAGTAGAGGAGAGAAGTTGGCACAGAAGTCCCTCACACTATAGGTAAGCTCACAAGCTTACAGCTGCAGAAAACTTCTCCCACAAATTAGCTAAACATGAATACACCACCAAATGACTAAATATCAGAGGAGACTGTAGGGTGAGCAGCAGGGAGAAGGGTCAAGCTGCAAAGAGAGCAGGGCTCATCTCCCACACGCCTCTGAACTCTCTGTTGAAACTCTGCAGCTCAGCCCAGGAGCACCTATTCTCCAGTTCCAACGACCGAAGTGCAGGTTGCTTGGTGAGTGTCAGGAAAATGGAACTGCAGAGAGGGACGATGCGTACCAGATGGTGAGGACGTTCTTCCTGATTTGAAAGAAGAAATATACACCATAAAAAAGGATCCAGCGAAACTCTTAGAGATGAAGGCTGTAATACAGGAAATCAAAACCTCCCTTGAAAGTATTAAAAGTAGATAAGGTTGGGGCCAGCAGGTGGTGTGGTGGTTAATGCACTGGACTCCCACATGGCCAACCACGGTTAGGGTCCTGGACCTGGTGGATTGCTTTTTCACTATCACTCTCCCTCTTTCTCTCTCAGTCTCTCTCTGGTCAAATTGAAAAATAATACTAAAAATAAAGAAAGAAAGAAGACTTCATACATATTGAGAATTTTTAAAAAAGTAAATTAGACAATGCAGAAGGTAGAATCTCAGATGTAGAAGATAAAACCTCTGACCTTGAAAAAATCATCAAAAAGATAAAATAACCTCCAAAAAGTGAGAATAACTTATGAAAAATATTAGATACCATTAAATACCTAAACATTAGGATTCATTCCATGAAATCTTGGAAGAAAACTTTCCAAACCTAGAGAGGCATTCAAACATCCAGACCCAAGAAATACAAAGGACCCCACATAGAATCAACCCAAGAAGATCTCCAAGACACATCATAGCCAGATTAACCAAAACCACAAAGACAAGATACTAAAATTGGCAAGAGAGAAATGTCAAGGTATGTACAAATGTTATTCCACCTGCCTAACATAAGACCTTCTCATTGGAAACAATGCAAGCAAGGAACTAATGAGAAAATGTATTCCAAGTGTTAAGTGGAAAACAATTTCAACCAAGAATACTATACCCAGCAAGATTATCCTTCATATGGGAAGAAAAGATAAAAACATTCTCAGATAAACAAAACCTGGAAAAATTTACTAACACCAGACCAGCTCTTCAAGAAGTTCTGAAGGGAGTGATATATCAGGAAAACTAAAGTCAGAAACACAGAAATAAGAGAGCAAAAAAAACAACCAAGAAAATAGCCAGCTTAATGGTAGAAACGAGTTCAGAAAGATCAATAATAATGTTGAACATTAACTTCCAGAATTTAAACGGAAAGGTCGGACCAAGTAACTCTGCAAATTCAACAGAAGAGAAGTTAATTACATGAGACTACACAGGAGAAATATAATTTTATGACTTTTGACTAAAACATTACTGATTTTCTCCTCTGTTTTGTTTTCCAGATTTTTGTCTTCTTTGGAGCTATTGATAGGTTCAGCAATTTGTTAAGTTTTTTTTGGAAATTGAAACATAAACTTTTCTCACTTCCTGACCCCTCTGGAATTGGAAAATATTTGTGGCTATTCTTATTTTGTGGCAGAATGGTTATTTGCATAAGTTCAACAAATATCTGTTGCCTTGCAGCAGAAATCTGAAATACTGGTTATTGCTAGTACTTTGACTGGAATGTCATTTCTGAAGATATGACCAGAAAGCTAAGGAAGTTAGATCTCAAGAAAGTCGACAGAGGGGGACCAGCAGGTGGCGTGGTGGTTAAGATGCTGGACACTCCCACATGGCCGACCGCGGTTCGAGTACCGCCTGTGTTGCTTTCTCACTTTCCCTCTCTCTCTCTCTCTCTCTGTGTGTATCTCTCTCTGGTCAAATTAAAATAAATGAATGAATAAATAAAATTAAATAAATAATTATTTAAAAAAAAAAAATCAACACAGGGACCAGCAGGTGGTGTGGTGGTTATGGTGCTAGACACTCCCACATGGCCAACCACAGTTCAAGTCACAGGCCTGTTGACTGGCTTTCTCAATTTCCCCCTCTCTCTATGTCTCTCTCAGGTCAAGTTAAAATAAATGAATGACTAAATAAAATTAAAAAAAAAAAAAAAGAAAGAAAGTCAACAGAAGCTCTTGAAAAGATTGCCTGCTACCATAAACAGTTCTGTGTGGCAGATAAGAAAAGAATGCCACTTCCTTACAGGGCCCTAACACTTTCAAATACAGGTACTTAAAGGTACAGGCAGGTGGTGAGTGTCTGACTTTGCTCAGTAGCCTTGGGAGGCTTTTTAGAGTCTAATCTGGAGTTCCTTATAAAAAGTTCCACCAAAGCCAACTAAATCAATTAGTATTTTTATGGGGCTTTGTGCAAATAACAGACCAAATTGAGGCTAAACAAGTTATTTTATACCTCCTTGGTAGAAAGGAGAATGGAGAGAGAAAAAATGTTTAAGCAGAAAATTAGAGTGTATTTATTACTAGATCTTACCTTTGTCCATGTCTGTTTTTTGAGTTTTTGGTATCTGCCTACTATTTGAACAACATCCTAAACTTTTTCCTGGCTTTAAGTCTTATGTAAATTTTTCTTAACATTGTTAGATTTTGACTTATTAAAGCTACAACTTCTTTTCTTGAAATTAAAAAAAAGTTAAAAATATATACCTATTTAATGACTGCAATAAGCTATATAACCTCAGCTAGGTGCTACTTTATAGTATGCTCATCCTATTCACTTGAGCTTTATGCCTAAAGTCAGACATGTTCACAGATATGTTTATATCCACTGCACTTGCTATTGAAAGTATTTAGAGGGACCAGCAGTTGGCTGTGTCGCTGGACTCCCATGTAGTCAACCATGGTTTGAGTCCCTGACCCGGTGGCTTAAACTCACTCCAGGCACGTGTGCGTGTGTGCCCAAGATCCCAAGAGGAGAACGGAGGAAAAGGGATTGCGATGTGGCCAACCTCCCTGGGGGGTGATTTCTTGTTTTCTATCTTTCTGTCCTCTCTTTCTGGCGAGTGCATGCGTCCTATAACAAAAACCTCTCAAAAAAAAAAATAAGAAAGAAGTATTTAGATTAGTTAAGATCCTTTGTGAATCAATAAAATATGGGGGAAAAAAAAAGAAAGTCAAAATGGGGACCAACAGGTGGCATGGTGGTTAAGGTGCTGGACTCCCACATTGCTGACTACAGTTCAAGTCTCAGACCTGATGGTGGCTTGCCTTCTCACTTTCCCTCTCTCTCTATCTCCTTCGGTCTCTCTCTGGTAAGTGCATGTGCCCTATAGCAAATTAAAAATAATAATAATAATAAATAAAATTAAATTAAAAATTATATTAAAAAAAGAAAGTCAAGATGAATAAGTTAGGCTTGACATTGGTAAATGTAAGACACAT
>NW_006160074.1:3425480-3426746 GCF_000334495.1 Tupaia belangeri chinensis | reverse complement strand
AAAAAAAAAAAAAAAATAGGGACCAGTAGTTAGCATAATGGTTATGTCACTGGACTTCCAAGTAGTCGACAGCAGTTTGAGTCCTGGACCCAGTGGCTTAAACTCACACTGGGTGCGTGTGTGTGGGAGTGCCCAAGATCCCAAGAGGAGAATGGAGGAGAAGGGATTGCAGCGTGGCCATCTCCCCTGGGAGGGTGATTTCTCGCTTTTTGTCTCTCTGTCTCTCTGTCTGTCTGGCGAGCTCAGGTGCCCTATAGCAAAAACCTCTCCAAAAGAAAAGAAAAAGAAAAGAATAAACAACTATGAATTGGCTGCAGTAAACTTAAGGAACTTTACAAAAAGGATAAATTTTCACAACGTAGGTTCAAGTCTCAGACCTGCTTTCTTGAGAGAAAGCTTGCTTTCTTGCTTTCTCTCACTCTGTCCCTCTCTGGTCAAATTAAAATAAATAAATAAATAAAATTTAAAAATAATTCTTAAAAAAAATTAATTACCTTATTGCTTTTCCCATTCCAGACTGCACTGGATCTGCTCATGGGTCTGAGTCCTGAAAGCTGACAACTTCTTTGCTACCAGAAGACTGCTCCCAGCGACGGGACGTCACCATGCCACAAAATGAATATATAGTATTACATCATAAATGCTATAGATCCTGTTTGGATTACCATGAGAAAAAGAGAAAGAAGTAAAGTCAAGAGGCTCATGAATGTTCAAAGAAGGCATAAAAGATGATTGGTCTAAAGGTTAAGCTTTATCATAAACAGCTCTATCATAAATGCTGAGAAAATAGAAATGAAAAAGCCTATCAAGATGCATGAAAAGAGGAACACCAAACAGAAGAATGATGAAAAGGCTCCACAAGGAGCAGGACCTCCTATCTGTTGGCCAGAGAAAGACAGTCCGAGCTGAAGTACTTTCCCAATATGATGAAACAAAAATGGAAAGATAAAGCGAGAAAATGGGAAGTCCCTCTACCCAAAGTTCAAACCCTGGGAGAAACAGAAGTATTAAAAGTTATTCGAGGGGGGGACCAGCAGTTAGCGTAGCTGGACTCTCACGTATTCGACCGCGGTTTGCGTCCCGAACCCGGTGGCTTAAAACTCACGCTGGGGAGAACCAGCAGTTAGCGTAATGGCTATGTCGCTGGACTCCCACATAGTCGACCGCGGTTCGCGTCCCGGACCCGGTGGCTTAAAACTCACGCCGGGCGCGTGTGCGTGCGTGCCCAAGATCCCGAGAGGAGAATGGAGGAGAAGGGATTGCGGC
>NW_006160074.1:3414722-3425374 GCF_000334495.1 Tupaia belangeri chinensis | reverse complement strand
GGCGTGGCCATCAGCCCTGGGGGGTGATTTCTCACTTTCTGTCTCTCTGTCTCTCTCTGTCTGTCTGGAGAGCACATGAGCCCTATAGCAAAAACCTCTCCAAAAAAAAAAAAAAAGTTATTTGAGGGGCTGGCAGGTGGCATGGTGGTTAAGGGTGCTGGACTCTCACATGGCCATCTGAGGTTCTGTCCAGACCTGGCAGCTTGCTCTCTCACTGTCCTTGTTTCTTTCTCTCTCTCTCACTCGTCCCTCTCTGGTCAAATTAAAATAAAAAAAAAATAAAGTTCAATACAGTAATTCTAAAAAAAAAAAAAAAAGTTATTCAAACAGGAAAGAGAAAGAAGAAGGCATGGAAGAGGGCGGTTACAAAAGTCTGTTTTGTTAAAGATGGCTTTACTAGAAAACCACCTAAATATGAGATTCATTAGACCAATAGGCTTATATTTCAAGGAGAGTAAAATATTGGATATTAGTTGAAGAAAATCAGATGTGGGGACCAGTAGGTGGCATGGTGGTTAAGGCGCTGGACACTCCCATATAGTCAACCATGGTTTGCATCTTGGACCCATGGTTTGAGTCCTGGACCTGGTGATTTGTTTTCTCACTTTCCCTCTCTTTCTCTCTCACTCTGATTAAAATTTAAAATAAATAAATAAATAAATTTAAATCAAATAGTTCTTTTAAAAAAGGATATTATAGGGGCTGGCAGGTGGCGTGGTGGTTAAGGGCGCTAGACTCCCACATGGCCGACTACAGTTCAAGTCCCAGGCCCGGACCTGGCAGCTTGTTTGCTCACTTTCCCTCTCTCTCTCACTTTCTCTGTCTCTTTCTGGTCAAATTAAAATAAATAAAGTTAAATAAAATAATTATTTTTTTAAAAGATAGTATAATTTCTCCTCTGTACTTTGTAGGAAATTAGTAAGTGTTCATTGAATAAACATATATATGAAAGGCACTGGGGCTGGCAGGTGGTGTAGTGGTTAAGGCACTGGACTCCTACATGGCTGACAGGTTCGAGTCCTGGGCCTGGCAACTTGCTTTTTTGCTCACTCTCTCTCTCTCTCTCATCAAGTTAAGGAAAAAAAATAATAATAAATAAATTTTTTAAGGCATTACATTCAGAAACAATTTTCAGGAATAGTTGGTAACTAAATGTTTCCCTTTCTTGACCAGCTAGTTGTTCAGCAACCAGCTAGTTGTTCACGTGGGAAGGTTCTGGGTTTGCATCGCAAGGTCTCTCTGCGCACTGCACATGCATGCATACCCATGATCCTGGCTGACAGGTTGGGGACAGAGGATCATGGCAGAATGACCCAGCTGGAGGTACGTCTTTGTTTCATTTTCTCCCTCTCTCATGGAAGGAATTGATAAACTTAAAAGAAAAGAACTCCTTTTTCCACTCTCCCTCATCACCTCGTGTTCTAGCCACACAAGAATACTGATCATTCTCCAAACACGACAGTCACTTCCAAGGTATTAGGTCTTTCCTTATGCCATTCCTTCTATCTAGATTGTGTCCCCCTCGTTTTCTCCTTTCCCTTTTTCCTTAATTTTGCTAGAGGGTGCCTGTGCTCACCAGAGAGAGACAGAAGGAAAGTGGGAAAACAACCTCCCCATGGGGGATGGACATGCTGCAATCCCTTCTCTATTTCTCCTTTCAGGATTTTGGGCACACATGTACATGTGCCCGGTGTTTTTCAAGCCTCCGGGTCTGAGATTCAAATTGTGCAGTCAGCCTCGTGGGATCCCTCTGCTGCAACCACTACACACCGGCTGACTCTCTCCTTTCTTTACAGAGTAGAACTTAACCCCATCTTTCATGCTAAGTTACCCCAAACTTAAGAGTCCTCTCTTCTCTGTTCCTACAACTTTTTTTTATTTCATTTTACTTTTTTTTTTTGAGAGATTTTTCACTGTAGGGCGCGTGCACTCGCCAGACAGACAGAGAGAGACATAGAGACAGAAAGCGAGAAATCACCCCCCAGGGGGGATGGTCACGCTGCAATCCCTTCTCCTCCATTCTCCTCTCGGGATCTTGGGCACGCACGCACATGCACCCGGCGTGAGTTTTAAGCCACCGGGTCCGGGACACGAACCGTGGTCAACTATGTGGGAGTCCAGCGACATAGCCATTACGCTAACTGCTGATTCCCTCATTTTACTTTTTAAAGAATTATCTAATTAATTTTATTTATTCATTCATTTTTTTAAAGATTTATTTTATTTAACTTTCTTTATTTACTAATTGTTTTAATTTGACCAGAGAGGGGCAGAGAGAGAGAGAGAGAGAGAGTGAGCGCATGCCACGAGATCCGGGACTTGAACCATGGTTGGCTATGTGGGAGTCCAACACACTTAACCACCACACTACCTGTCGGCCCCTCATTCATTTTTTTTTAAAGATTTAGTCATTTACTTATTTAATTCTTCGTTCATTTATTTTAATTTGACCAGAGAAAAACACAGAGAAAGGGAGAAAGTGAGAAAACAAGCCACCAGGTCCAGGACTCGAACCATTGTTGGCTATGTGGGAGTGTCCAGTGCCTTAACTGCCATGCAACCTCCTGGCCCCCATTCATTTATTTTTTTAAGGAATTATTTATTTTATTTTATTTTATTTATTAATCCATTTATTTTAATTTGACCAGAGAGAGAGAGAGAGAGAGAAGAAAAGTGAGAAAGCAAGCCACTAGGTCTGGGAATTGAGCCATGGTGGGCCATGTGGGAGTGTCTAGTGCCTTAACCACTTGCTGGCCCCCCGCAGCTTTTTATACCTACTTCTATCACACTATCATTGATTTTTTAAAGTCTTCCTCTCTACCAGATTCTGAACTTCTTAAAGTTAGGGACTCTTCTTCACTTCTGTATTTCCCCAGCCCTGATAGACTATCTGGTCTTTATTCATTGCACAAAAATGTGTTAAGCAGTACCACTATGCGCGTCAGGCACTATTCTGAGGCACTGGAGAATAAAATAAATAAGATCTTATCCCATTGGACCTTATTGTCTAAAGCTGGACAATAAACATGTAGCGACAAACATAAATTACTTTAGAGAGCCAGCACCTTAGCACATCATTAAGTGCAGCACACTGGGATCAGATCCCACGTGGCTGACAGTGTTTCAAATCCTGGGCCCAGCAGCTTGAAAAACATGCTGGGCCCAGGGGCATGCATGCCCAAAATCCTGCTAGGAAGAAGAAATGGTAGAATAAGAATTGTGGCATGCTTGTGGCATGACCATACTCTGTTGGGAAGTTTACTCTCTCTGTTGAGAGCACACACTCTCTGGCAATTAAAGAAACAAAATAAAAACAAGAAGAATTACTTCAAAGAAAGGTAAGTGCTCTGAGCAAATAACATAGAGTAACGGTGGTGAATGAGACAAGGTAACTTTAGGTTAGTAAGGCAAAGCTTCTCTTCTGGGGAGGCTTGTCTGAGGTCTTGATGTTGAGCTGAGATCAGCCATAAGGGTGTAGAGGCCAGCATGGTGGCACAGAGGTAACATGCTGCATTAAGAAATGCTGAACCCTGGCTGTCAAGTGGCGTGGCGGGGCCAGCGGGTGGCATGGTGATTAAGGGTGCTGGCCAACTTACAGTTCAAGTCCCGGACCTGGAGGCTTGCTTTCTCTCTCTCTTTCTCTTTGACCCTCTCTGGACAAATTAAAATAAGTAAATAAATAACGTTAAATAAAATAATTCTTAGGAAGAAAGAAAGAAATGCTGGATCCAGCCATTCTGGATCATGAGTTTGGTTCCCCAGTTGACCATAGGCCCATAATCTTGGCTGGCTGAAAAGGCTGTGGGGAAGGGGAAGGTGTGAGGTTTTGTTGAGGGTGCTAGTCTGTCTGTCTGTCTCTCTCTCTCTCTCATTCTCACAAAAGAAATAAAAAAAAGAAGAAGAAACAAGAAGAAGGGCCAGCTCTGTGGCCTGGTGGTTAAGGCAGCTGGAGCCCACATGGCCAATAGTGTTGTTCGGGTTCCAGACCTGGCAGCTTGTGAAGATACCAAGTGCATGGCACATGCATGCCCAAAATCCTGAAAGGAAGGAGAGGGGGAAGAGAAAGGCTTGCGGCATGACGATTCTGCAGAGAAGCCTGGGGGTGCTTTCTTCCTTCCTCTCTCGCTGTCTCTCTGGCTTTCTCTGGCTAAGTGCACGTGTCCTCTAGTGAAGAAGGAGGAAGAGGAGAAGCAGAAGCAAAAGCATAAGTAGAAGAAGAAGAGGAAGAAGAAAAGGCAGCATGAAAGGAAACCAGCCAGCTAGTGGAGCTCCGGCAGAGTGAGTGAGGGGAAAATTGGTCTAAGAAGTTCATAGGGTCAGATTATGGCTCAGACCTAGGAGGCCATGTGAAAAGGAAGGATTTTTTATTCTGAGGCAATAGAAGACTTTGGAAGATTTTTTAAAATTAATTTAATTTCATTTCTTTATTTTAATTTGACCAGAGAGGTACAGAGTGAGAGAAAGATGGAAAGTGAGAAAGCAAGCCACCAGGTCCAGGACTTGAACCGTGGTTGGCCATGTGGGAGTCCAGCACCTTAGCCACCACACCATCTGCCAGCCCCGAAGACTTTGGAAGATTTTTAACTCAGTAATAATGTGATCTGCTTTATCTTTTTGGAGAAGTCACCCCGGCTGCAAGGTAGAAAACACATTATAAAAGACCAAGTGTGGAACTAGAGAAGCCGTTTACACAGATGCTTGAGTTGTTATTAAATGAGTACCTTATTCATCGATGTATTTGTTTATCTACCATTCTAAATTTATCTTTGCTGCTAAAAGGAGCAAACATATTGAACTATTTCCTGCAAAGGCTCTAATTATATGTGCCAGTTGCGTGAATAACAACTTTTCAGAGATAGAAATGTGTCCTACCTTACACGGTACGCTCCAAGGTCAACCAGGGAACTGAACTAGCCATCTGCCCCAGATCCTGCCTGGAATACTGCTGCAGAGCTGGAGCATGTCAAATGTTGTTACTATACAATAAACGATAAGGTAGAGGGGCTGCAAAGAAAGGAAGCTCAGAAGTGCAAGTCAGGGGCAGCAGATGGTGTAGTGGTTAAGGTGCTGGACTCCCACCTGGCAGACTGCAGTTTGAGTCCCAGACCGGATGGCTTGCTTTCTCACTTTCTCTCCCTCTGTCTTGTGCACATGTCCTATGGCAAACCTTTAAAAAAAAAAAGGAAGGAAGGAAGGGAGGGAGGGAGGGAGGGAGGAAGGAAGGAAAGAACAAAGGAAGGAAGAGAAGAAATGTAAATCAGAATGTTACTTAAGTCTTTCACTATTTCTGGTCATCTCAGAGTCCAGAGCCTTAACCACCATGCCACCTGGATGGTCTTCTCCTTTCAAAAAAAATTTTTTTGGGGGGGTGGGGAGCAGCAGGTGGCATGGTGGTTGCTTTCCCTCTCTCTCTCTTTCTCACTGTCTCTGTCTTTCTCTGGTGAGCATTCCTTCCCTGTAGCAAATTTAAAAACAATAATAATGATAAATACAAATAAATAATTATTTTCAAAAAGTTTTTTTTTTTTTTTATGAACATAGAAAAAGCATACCCATTGCTAAATGTTAGTAATACTTTTCAATAATCCTGTGGCTTCTTTCCTGGCCCAGAGCCTTTCCACATACTGCTCCTTCTCTCTGGGAGACCCTCCCCACTCACTTTTAGTCTGACGCCTCTTACTCAGCTTAAGTGCCCTTACCTCTGACAGACCATCCTTGAACCTCCAAACCTACATCGTGTCTTTTTTCATAGAACCCTGTACTTTTCCTTCAATTCCTCTAACATTTGTAACTTTAGATTCATCTGTGGGATTGTTCTTTTAATGTACCTGACTAATTGCAGCCCCCACAACCGCCAGACTGTTAAGTTCCAGGGACCCAGAATATCTGCTCACCACTCCCTCCACAGTGCCTGGCACATAATATTAGTAGAGACCCTTAATACACAGTTACTGAGCCAATGAATGATGAAAATAGGCCTCTCGAAGGCAAATAGGAGTAGAACTCTCTTAGATCTGTTAGCCAGTTTTTCTCGTTTTCCCTTCTTGTTTTCCCTTTAGGTTTTTGCCATTGCCTGTGTGTGCTCACCAGAGAGACAATGAGAGGGAAAGTTAGAAATCATCACAAGGTGGATGGCCACACTGCAGTCCCTTCTCCATTCTCTTCCTGGGATCTCAGACACACATGGACATGCACTCGGCATAATTTTCAAGTTGTAGGGTTCAGGATTCAAACCATGGTCAGTCATGTGTGAGTCCAGAGCCTTAACCCCCCATGCCACCTGCCGGCCTCCTCCTTTCAAAAGTTTTTTTTTTTTTTTTTTTCCAATTTTAAAATTTGAGACCAGCAGTTAGCATAATGGCTATATCACTGAACTCCCATGTAGTCGACTGCGGTTCACGTCCCGGACCCGGTGACTTAAAACTCACGCTGGGCGCATGTGCATGTGTGCCCAAGATCCCAAGAGGAGAATGGAGGAGAAGGGATTGCAGGGGATGAAAGGGATTGCTTTCTCACTTCCCCCTGTCTGTCTCTCTCTGTCTGTCTGGTGAGCACATGCACCCTATAGCAAAAACCTCTCAAAAATTTTTTTTAATTTCATTTATTATCATTTTAAATAATTATTTTATTTTTATTTAATTTTATTCATTGTCATTATTTTATTTATTTACTTATTTTTTGAAGTTGACCAGAAAGAGACGGAGACAGAGAAGGAAGGTGAGAAAGCAAGCTGCTACATCTGGGACTTGAACCGTGGTCAGCCACATGGGAGTCCAGCCGCCTTAACTACCACACCACCTGCCAGCCCCTATCATTATTATTTTTTAATTCGCTATATAGTACATGTGCTCACCAGAGAGAGACAGAGAGAAGGGGGGAAGTGAGAAAGCAAGCCACTAGGTCTGGGACTTGAACCGCGGTGAGTCATCTGAGAGTCCAGCACCTTAACCACCACATCTGGCCCCAAAAGTTTTCTGCTTTTTCTCCTCCTCCTCCTCCTCCTCCTCATCCTCCCCCTCCTCCTCCTCCTTCTTCTTCAGGTTTCTGACAGAAAGTGAAAAATCACCCTGGGGTGGGCGGGGAGGGATGGTCACTGTGCAATCCCTTCTCCTCCATTTCACTCTTGAGATTTTGGGCATGCACGCACATGGACCCAGTGTGATTTTCAAGCCACCAGGTCCAGTACTCAGAATGTGCCTGGCATAATTTAGTTTCAAGTTTCCAGGTCCAGGACTCAAACAGCAGTGGGCCATGTGGGAGCCCAGCTATGTAACCATTACGCCGTCTGCTAGTGTCCCCCCACCCCCTTCTAAAGTTTTAAACACTCCTTCTGACCATTAATATTGCCTTCAGCAAGAAAGCAAAGCCAGAGAGGTGATGGAGCAGTTCTTTGCAGATTCATGTTCTCAGTCTTCTAAAGCAGAGTTTCTCGACTTTGGCATCATTAACATTTTGAGCAGGACAACTCTTCGGCCTGGGGGCAAGTCCTGCTCATTCTAGGATGTGAGGCAGCATCCTTGGCCTCTACCTGTTAGATGCTAGTTGCACTCCCTCCCAAAAAAACATCCCCAGGTATTGTCCTCTACCTGCAAAATCATCCCTGGTTGAGGACCAGTGCTTTAAGGTGTGAAACTTCAGGCCTTTTGCTCTTTTAGAAGAATCATATTTAGAAATTCAGGTCTTTGGGTGATGCCTAGGTTATCAGAGAATTCTACAACCTGGTCAGATAAAAAGAGTGGTCGTGTCTGCCTTGTTTCTGTAATGCCCCCTGCGTGTTCTCTGACAGGGCCACTAGTGATGGCTTAATTCAAAGCCATATTCTGATCTTGGAAATTCGGCTGCCTGCACTGTCCTAGAAGGATGAAGGAAAGGGGGGGTGTTTCTGAGGAAACCAACGCCTCTGAGACCCCTCTGAAATTGGCAGTCCCCTACAACTTTTCAGGGGGCATGTCCCAGAGGACAATAAAAGGGAGACAAACAGCCCATTCTGGCATGGTTTTCAGGATCTCTCACTCCAAACAAGAAAGTCTGAGAGGCCTGGTAAAAATAAATATGGCTTAGGACTCCTGGCACAGGAGCGGTTTCTGACAGCCAAGACTTAACTCACCCTAGGGGGTGACCCAGGCAGGGACGATGCACAAAGTTCGTTTCTATCCATTGATATTCCCAGTGACTCAGGACAGCTCAGATGGCTCTGTGCTCAACCATGAAGAAGGACTTGGGATTCACATAGAAAACAGCCTCTTGAGCCTGAGTCAGACAGGGACAGCCAGCCTCCTCCTTCCTCTGCATCCCAGAAAAACAACACAAATCATGCCTCTGCAAAGGAACCTGTCCTTTGCATACAGAGTGGAAACTGTTTATAAATTCTTAATCCCCTGACATTGAAAGTATGGGGACCGCCTGTCCTGGATTTTTTTTTTTGAGGCAAATGGATTCATTATACCACATGTCTCTAGTTTTCACTTGGAAAAAAATGTGGTCTCCAGGATCACAGGGTCTTTCTCAACAGGTTTAAAGGTAAGTCTTCACAGGCAACATATTAAGGGGGTTTTCAAAACCTCATGGAAAATGCATATTATGAAAAAAGTATATACATCTTTTTTTTTTTTTTGCACCAAAATAAACTCATGGTTTTTTTTTGTTTGTTTTTTTGTTTCCATTTTTCCAAGAACTTTTCCTAGTCCCCCTCATATACTGAAACCCTGGATCAACCAAGACTACACTAGAAATAGGGGTTTGGGAGCCAGCAGATGGCGTGGTGGTTTAGGCGGCTGGATTCCCACATGACTAACCATGGTTCAAGTCCTGGATCTGGTGGCTTGAAGCTCACACCCAGTGCATGCATGCCCAAAATCCACGAGGATCGTAGAGGAGAACAGATTGTGGCATGGCCATCCCCTCTGGGAGTGATTTCTCACTTTCTCTCTCTTTGTCTCTCTCGTGTCTGGCAAGTGAATGCACCCTATGGCAAAAACCTAAAAGAAAAAAGAAAAAGAAAAAAAAAAAAGACAAGAAAGGAAGAAAAAGAAATGGGGGTTTGAGCAAGATGGCCCTGAAGTGGGGAGTGCAGCAGGTCCATGACAATGGAGGCCTCCATGGCTACCTAAAAATTTTTTTCAGGGCAAATGATGTGAAGGTTGGTACATTAGTGGGAGGAGATAAATATGGAAACAAATACTATAAAGATAACAAGCAATTTTTGGCTGTCATATATACTACTGAAATGAATGGAAAAAACATATTCTGGAGGGACCAGCAGTTGGCGTAATGGTTATATTGTTGGACTCCCACATAGTAGACTGTGGTTCGAATCCTGGAATAGGCGGCTTGAAACACATCAGGTGTGTGTGTATGTGTGCTCAAAATTCCAAGAGGAGAATGGAAGAGAAGGGATTGTGGTGTGGCCATCCCCCCTGGGAGGTGATTTCTTGCTTTCCGTCTCTCTGTCTCTCTGGTGAGCACACATGCCCCATGGGAAAAATCTCTTTTTATTTTTTTGGAGAGGTGTTCACTATAGGGCACATGCACTCACCAGAAAGACAGAGAGAGACAGAGACACAAAAAGTGAGAAATCAACCCCCAGGGGGGATGGCCACGCTGCAATCCCTTCTCCTCCATTCTCTTCTCAAGATCTTGGGCACACATGCACACATGCCCGGCATGAGTTTAAGCCACTGGATCCGGGACTTGAACAGCAGTTGATTACATGGGAGTCCAGCAACATAGCCATTACACCAACTGCTGGTCCCAGGGAAAAAAATCTCTTTGAAAACACACACACACACACACACACACACACACACACACACATCCTAGGATGTGGATGGAAGTAAGGTGCCTCCTGAATGTCATGGATGACTTCACTTTAGGACTTATGTTCCTCCAACAAAACCACCTACTGCTCATAAATGCATCTGGACGGACCATAAATTCAGTGAATTTACTTCAGAACAATATGTACCTTGTCCTACCACTAGGAAGACAAGGTTCAGGAGTGGGTCCCACCTTTGACACATTTGAAGTAAAATAAATGGGAAATAGTTTAAACATGTAAGATATGGGGCTTTTCATGTAACTATACTTTTTAAAAATAATTATTTTATTTAGTATTATTTTTAAAAATTTGACCAGAGAGAGAGAGAGAGAAAGCGAAAGTGAGAAAGCAGGCCACTAGGTCCGAGACTCGAACTGTGATTGGCCATGTGGGAGTCCAGAGCCTTAACCATGGCACCACCTGCTGACCCTTGTAAATACACTTTTATTGCATATCACTAACTTGATTAAAATTATTTGACTAAGCAAGAAAAGAAAATAAATCGGGGTTGGAGGTGGGGAGGCTGAAGAATCAGCCTTTACTTTTTCTATTTTCACCTTGGATTTAAAGCTAACATGATTGGTGTAAGCCAGAAACGTCCACCGTCTTCCCTAACACTCAGATCATGTAAACCGGACCTGACTCTACTGCCACCTTCAGTCAGTCGGAAGAACTACATGCCCAGAAATGCCTCTTTCAATCACCATGGTGATGCTTGTTCAACTCACATTGCCACTGGGTAAAAATTTCAGGCAAAACTGTGTAGAGAAGCACCGACTAAGAAGGAGTTAACTCTTTTTTTTTTTTTCTTTTAGTTGTTGTGAATGTTGCAAAG
>NW_006160074.1:3413328-3414566 GCF_000334495.1 Tupaia belangeri chinensis | reverse complement strand
TAAGAAGGAGTTAACTCTTTTTTTTTTTTTTTCTTTTAGTTGTTGTGAATGTTGCAAAGTACAGTTAATGTTAGTTTTGGTCAAAGATGGTAATTTGAAGTGAAAGCCTTGAAAAATCGAAAACAAGCAAGGATGAAATGTCAACGTATCTACTTGGAGAAATCCCCGAATATCCACTTTGCTTTATAGGAAATTCCTCTCCCCTTAGCTAAAATGGGGAGGGGGTTGTGTCTTCCTGACCCTATTTACTGGTGAGAGAAAAGTAACTTCATGAAATCTGCACATGATCCCAAGCCAGAAATCAGCTTGGAGGAAAAAGTGATCCATGAGCCTGAAGGAAACGGGAGACCTGGGCAGAGGTAACAAAACAAGTCGCAACCCAGAAAAACAGAAGGTGGCAAAATGAACCCACGTTAGAATATGCACTGACAGAGCGGTAGGCCACAAAGCTAGGACTAGAGAGGGGTTTGGAATTTTATGCAGTAACCTGCAAGTTAAATATTCCAGGAAGGCCCTACAGACGGAAGCTGGCAGGAGGCTGAGGTCTCTGGGGGACTGCAACTGCCAGGAGGACTGACGGCTTACCCCTCCCTTCCTCGGCAGATCAGAAAGTCAAAGAAGGTGAAGAGGCTAACAATACTGATTTACAAAGACAGCCAGGAGGAACTCTGTCTGGGCCAAATCTGGACGTCTGAGCTGGGGCGACAGGACCCAGACAACCACCTCAGGAAATGAGTAAATGAACAGGGGAGGCCGTGCAATTATTTAGCTCTAGAACAAGCTGCCTAGACCGGGGGTGGGGGGGCGGGTGCAAAAAGAAAATCTCAGAGAAGGGATTTTGACAGTGAGCACTAGCTAAGATACAGCGCTCCAGGCCCCCTGATGGCCCTTGTCTGATGCCAATAAAGACCGAGAGCATTGCATTAGCAAGCCTTGCGTATTCTGAGACATCAATAAAGTCTGGACTTGGGGCCAGTAGGGGGGCTGGGGTCACGTCCAGGCGACTCTGGTCTGCCCTGGTGCTCCTCCCCGGTGTACACTAAAGCAAGCGGGGTCCCCGGTGTACACTAAAGCAAGAGTAGCCGCGAGGAGAATTTATTTTAAAGTTGGGTACATTCGAGCCGTAGAAACAGGGACAGGAGGGGGGCTCTGTCGAGGGCCAGGAATGTGGGGGCGGCCTGAGAAGGAGCCCGGCCGGAGCTGGAGGCGCTGGCGGGTGGGGTCCAGGACAGGGGGGC
>NW_006160074.1:3393822-3413046 GCF_000334495.1 Tupaia belangeri chinensis | reverse complement strand
CGCCGGGAAAGTTTGTCCCAGGGTCCGGCCGCTGCAGGACTCACCTCCCGGGAGCCGGACGGCGCAGGCTGGGGCCTGAGACCCCGCGCCCTCTCCCGGAGTAGTAGCCCCGAGATTGCATGCCGGCGAAGGGACCGGGAGCTCCCCCAGCCCCGCAGGTCTGAGAGGGGACAGTGGAGAGGCGCTCCCCCGGGTTCGGGGCTGGGCCGGGTCGGTAAGCCCCCAGGCGCGCGCTCGCCTTTCCTCGCGGCTCTTTGAAGAGCTGGGGGCTGCTTCCTTTGCAGGTTACGGCTGGGTCTCTGCGTGGTTAGTGCGAATGAATGTGCGCGAAGAAAGGGCAGCGAGGGAGGATGGTCGCTAACCCATACATTGTAAATAGCCCTCTTTGCAGAGTTCGGGGTCCCGGGCGCACTGCAGAGAGGCGCCCCGGTGGAATGCGAGCCCTCGAGCCTTGGGGATTCCTCCACTCCGGGCACGAGTCCTCGGACTCCAGCCCTTACGCCCCCCGAGGGTCTTCGGGCACTGCTGGCTCGCAGCATCTCCCCTTAGTGGTGTTTCGGGTTCCCTCTCCCGGCTGCGGCCAATCAGCTTCCTGCCCTGGATCCTCCCTGGGGGAGGGGGCAGCCGGACTGGAAAAGGGGCTGCGGAGGAACGTAGGGAAGAAACTGCTGGAAGCTCTCGCAGGTCCGGGTCGCGGCCGGGGGTAGAGGGTAGGGGGGTGTGCATCCCGAACCTCGGAAGGAAGCCTCCAGGCCCGCGCGGTGAGGCCTGGGCCCTCGGGGGAGCTACACGGAGGGCAGCGGGACTCCTGCTTCATCTGCTCCTTGTTAATAACTTGCTTGGTGCCCGTCCGCCACCGTTTGTGTGGTGAGGGCTGCAGTGGTGCTTTCTGCAGCCGCTTACGGCCGCGGGTGCACCCCGTGATTTAGCAGCTGCCTCTAGTTTGTGCCCGAAGATCAAAGAACTTTGATCTCTGAACCCCAGTTCTATTCATCCACTGCTCTCCAACGAGGGAGGGTCCGACTTCTCCCACTCTCCTCGCAGCCTGGAAGAGGGGCGGTTGCAGGAACCAAGGGTGTAGACCCTGGCCTTTGCAGAGGTTCTTTCTTTAACGTAGGAAGCTCGTGTGGAAATAGTGCAATTTCAGAACTTGCCTGGCAGGGCGTGGAGATGTCTGGGCACTTGTTTCAGAGACTGGTTTACCTCCCAAATCCAAAACAGTTCTGTTGTTTAAACTACCCATGGGCTTTAAATGCCTCGTTCCATGTCCTCTCCAGTGCGGACGGAGCTCTCTCCTCGCGGGTCTCCAGTCTCCTCTCCCAGGAGTAGTGGCCTGGCTGACTCGCGTCCCTCTGCGCACCGTGCTCTCCCTCCGCGGCTCCCTCCTGGAAGGTTATTTGTAGCCTCTTTAGCGTGTTGGGACAGCGGCCCTACTGGGGTAGGAATGTGGCAGTTCTTCCCACCACATGGGCCCCTTAAAGGGACAGCTATGCTTTTTGGGGGGGTTCCCCCCTTCAGGCTGTAAGGAAAGGGGATGGAACTTTCCTCTAGGCCCCCTGGAGGAAGTTTTGAAAAAGATCAAGGGAAATGGCAAGGCACTGGAAACAAAAAAAAAGGGCTAAAACGGATACCAACAAAGCCAGAGAAGAGATTGTCGCCTTCTGCCCTAGGGAAGGGGGAGCTGGAAGGTTCTGGGCTGAGACTGGCCAAGAGGGTTTTACTGCTCCAGAACTGTCAAAACGGCGTACATTACTTTGCATACAGGACAGGAATGGGAATGGGGGTAGAGAATTGTATGTATTTAATGCTTCACAGAAAGAAGATATGGAAGTGTTCATGGTAACTCTTTGGGGTTCTTTTTTAAGAAAAACGCTTAATAGAAATATCTATGCCTTTTTAAAGAGTTATTTTTAAAAAAATAATTATTTAATTTTATTTATTCATTCACTTATTTTCATTTGACCAGAGAAAGACAGACACACAGAGAGAAGGACAATGAGAAAGCAAGCCACCGAGTCTGGGACTCGAATTGTGGTTGGCTGTGTAGGAGTGTCCAGCTCCTTAACCACCACGTGACCTGCTGGTCCTATTTATTATTTTTAATTTTACTGTAAGGCAAATGCACGTATCAGAGAGAGAGAAGGAAAGTGAGAAAGCAAGCCCCCAGGTCTTGGATTTAAACTACAGTTGGCCATGTGGGAGTCCAGCACCTTAACTACCACGCCACCTGCTGGCCCCAAGGAAAACATTTCATAGAAATATTACATGCCTATGCATATGTGTAAGGGTAGTCAGCGGTATGAAGATTTACACTCACCTGGGGTGATACTAAGCCATCTGGAGAGACCTAGAGAGGACAGATTCACACTTCTCCAGGGTGACTGGGCAGTTGTAGAGCCTGGAATCAGCACAACCAAAAATATCACCCTGAGGATCCCTGATACTGCATTCCAGAGGCTCAGGGAGACTGCAGGTTGTGGACAGGTGTGATAAGTGTGGAAGTGCATCAGCCAGGCAAACCTGACCTCAGCTAGGAGTGAATTCCAGACGCCAAAGTTTAAGGTGCTTGATAGGATGCTACTTGTCAATTCGTGGGGGTTTTCCTAGAGCCTGTGGGTTTGGCCTCAGCCTAGGTAACACTCTAACCTTCAAGATTCTAGAGGAAGCTTGATTGCTAGGGATATTTTCATCCTGAGGGCGGAGGTGAGGCCATGGATGGCCTATGACAATTTGAAAATTTAGAAATAGTTTTGGTCCTGGAGGTCTGTTCCAGGTAAAGTATAAAGATGAAAATTTGGGCCAGGTATGCATGGGTAGATAGAAGATTGTTTCTATGGGGAATGAAAAAGAATTGAGCTGAGACCGGTCTTCTTTCCATTTGGCTGTTGTTGTAGTTGTCATGACCATGGTTGTCATGGTGCTTGAGTGACCTTGTCACTTGTGAAAGATGCTTGGCTTGTCACTGATTTTGGATTTCCTCTTCTGTCCCTTGTTGAATATCGGATAACATCTTTGCGACTGGCACATGATATTAAGAATGACAGGTGCAGGAGAACCAGGTCTGGCCATGTCTGATACAGAGCACGTTGGGCATGTCCATCTTCTGAGCCAGCAAAGACAGGAGGTCACAGAGGACAGGGTGTTTTTCTAGCTCTTTGCTCACTCTTTGTGCTAATTAACTGCTAAACTTAATCCCTAAGAAGGAGGAAAATGAGAGAGATTGTTTGTGTCACTGCTCCTTTAAAGAAGATGCCAATACTGAGGAATTGCTGAATAAGAACAAAATTTCAGGGACTTCTTGAGGTAGTAGTCTCGTCAAGCCAGCTGGTGGCGTGACGTTTGCAGTAGCTGGATCCCATATGGTTGACTGTGCAGTTAAGGTCCCGGGTCCAGGGACTTGAGAAACACACTGGGCGTGTGTGCATCTGTATCTAAAATCTCGAAAGGAGAAATGGAGGTGAAGGGAGTGGTGTAACCTTGGGGGGACGGGGGCGTGCTTTCTGGCCTATTCTCTCTTTCTCTCCAGCAAGCACATGCACCCTCTAGCAATTTTTTTTTTTAAGTCTCATCTGGACTGGCTTGGAACACAGTGATTGGGCAGTGCTTTGGGATCCTGATCCCACACAGCAGACAGCAGTTTGAATCCCAGCCCTGGTGCTTGAGAAACACATCAGGCATGGTTCATGCATGTCCAGGGCCCTGACAGGATGGAAAAATGGAGGAAAAAGGATTGTGGCATGACCAAGTCCCATTGCAGAGGGTTCTCTCTCTCTCTTTCTCTCTCTCTCTCTGGTGAGTGCAGGCACCCTCTGGCAATTAAAAAGAAAGAAGGAAAAACGAAACAGTCTTGTATTTTTATGATTAGGCATATCCCATAGTTAAGAGACAGTTCCATGCCCTTGGTCAGCTAGGCCTGCGCGCCTGTTGCAGCCAGTCTCTCCACATTCCTTGACGCAGCTTAGCCACAAGTTTTGTCACAGTTGCCTGGGCATGGGGCATCTGGGCCCCAGACTGTGTCTGCATCGCCATCTCATCTATAGTAGCGGAAGCCCTTCTCAGCCTGGTGGGATTCAGTGTTCCAGGGAAGACTCGGTGTGGACTGGCGGGCTGGCAGAGCCCTATAAATAGATCTGATGACTGCCTGTGCTTGCTGCTCTCCTTCCAGCTTCCAGCTGGCAAGGCCAGGTTCTTTCTCCCTGATACACCCAGGAGCATTCCCCAACTTGGGCTTGCATCCATTCATTTGTTCATTCAGCAAACACATTTGTCCAGCACTAATCTAACTAATCATGCACAGCTCAGTAACAGACCCGGCTTTGAATCTTGGCTTTGGCATTTCTTGGTGACCCTATGCAAAACACCCCCTGAACTTCAGGGTTCGTATCTACAAATAATGGTGAAGTGGGGAGAGAGTAGTCATAAATGATCACAGAAGAATATTGTAAAACTTAAATGAGATAATAGTATGTTCAAACTATTCAGCACAGAACCTGACATCCGCTGTGTTATTGTAGGCCTGGATAAATGTTAGCTATTTGTTAGCAAGGCTGCATAAATGGATCAGAGATGGTTCTTGACTTTGGAATATGGGAGCAGATAAACAAGTAATTCTATCAATAGTACAGTGTCGGGGCCAGCAGGTGGTATGGTGTTTAAGGGCACTGGACTCCCACATGGTCGACCATGGTTCAAGTCCTGGACCTAGCAGCTTACTTTTTTTGCTTTCCCTCTCTCTCTCTCTCTGGTCAAATTAAAACAATGAATAAATAAATGAATAGAGTTAAATAAAATAATTCTTTTAAAAAATAGTACAGTGTCATATGTTGAAATGGAGGTGTGGCCTGTCATTTATTTCAGCTGGGTTTTTGTTTTTTTTTTTCTTTTATAGAGTTTTGTCCCAGCTTTCCCCTTTTGAAAACCTAATGAAACCTATGCATAGTTCCCCCCTGTCTATGCTTCCTGGAAAGAGGTCTGTGAAGTTATAATGGGACCAGCAGGTGGCATGGTGGTTGGAGCACTGGACTCTCACATGGTTGACCACAGTTCGAGCCTCAGACCTGGTGGCTTGCTTTTCTCCTTCCCCTCTCTGACTCTCGTTGGTCAGATTAAATAATAGTAATAAATAAAATGAAATAATTCTTTAAAAATGAAAAAAGAAAAGCTATGAGTCTAGGGGAGCCCACTCTGCCTTCATTCTCCTGAGAGGCTGGGAGAGACGGAGCTTGCCTTGACAGCTTCCCTGCTAAGTGGTCAAGGATACAGCCTGGCAACCTCTCACCCTAAGATTGCAGTGACCTGAGGTGAGAGGTGGCTGGCTGAGGTCCCTTGTAGCTGAAACAGTTTAGAATTCCAAGCTTTCCCTCCCACTGGCCTGAGAAAGGAATTAGGCCCCAGAGCTCATAAGGTAGTAATTGCCCCAATTTGGGGGCTGGGCTGTTGCTCCTGTCAGTGTGCAGGGATAATTGATGTGGGCCTCTAGCCCCCATCCCCCTCCTCCATCCCCCAGCTCCTCCACCCCAAAGTTTGACCCCTGTTGTCTCTTTGTTTCTTCCTTTTAAGTTGATGCCAGGGATGCGATGTTTTGGGGAGCTGCAGAAAGTTGACGGTAACCAAGAGCAGCCGTTAGAATAGAGCTCATGTTCTAGCTTCCTGGCGATCATTTGACTCCATTTTCTGTTCTGCGTTTTTGATTTAGGAAGAAGCAAACATCCTAGGTGCCCTTGGGCACCTCTTAGGCCCATTCGAGCAGACTTCATTCTTTCACTGCACGTAGGCATTCCCATCCGCGCTCACGGAGGAATGGATTGACTAAGCTCGCCGGCCACCAGCCCTCCCGTGCGTAATGGGACTTTCGGAGCTCCCCTGTCATTCTGGTCAGGGTGAGGAGGAGAGGGGCGCAGTTGGAAACCCAGCTGGGGAAAGCCTGGCTGGGACTTGCTGCAAGCCCCGACTTGGCCTATGGGAGCTGCCCCTCACCTCTGTGCCGAGCGAGGATCAGAGCTGCGATCAGAGCCGAGCAAAGCCGGAAACAAAGCCTGGGAGCAAACCTCCCATCTGGCTGAGAGGCAGTGACACAAAGGTGCTGCTGCATAATTTATCACCGGAGGTTTTCTGCAGCCGGGAAGCTCCTGGCTCCAGGCTGTGCCTTTTTTAGGGGGAGAGGGGCCCTCCCCCTGTCTGGGTGTACTGTCAGGCAGGTACAGAGGATATTGGGAAAGACACCTGATTAGCTCGTGAAATAAAGAAGCTGTGAGGTTGTAAGTGCCTCCGGTGATCTCTCTAAGCTCTGCAGTTCCACTTCCTGTCAGGCTTGTGGGGCGGAAAGGGGGGTGCTGGGGGGGGGTGCTCCTAGTCTTCCCCTCCCAGGACCCTAGCCTTGGGAATTCACTACCACAATTTTGCGGGCATGGATGAGAGTGAGAGACAACTTCTCGGTTGGGTTGACTACAGCCTTCTAGAAACCAGGTGGAGATGCCAGGGTCTAACATCCATACATCTAGCAAAAAGAAAGGGGACCTCCTTTCTCATCTTTCTGTTTTCCTCACCCCAGCAGCTTACGCAAGGAGTCTCAACTACAGGCGCAGAGAAGCAGTAAAAATGAATAGCTCTAAAATGCATCTGCCCGACATGAGAATTTCTGCCCTTCTGGGAATGATCGCTGGTGACCATTTTCATCCCACAAATTGGGACATGTGGTCTACAAAATACAAATGTGTTTCTGGGGCAGTTAACATTTTTGAGAGCTTTGCTGTATTCCTGGCACTGTGATACGCACTTAGTGTGTATTATCACATTTACTCCTCACTAAAGCCTCATGCTCTTAGTGCCTGTGTCTCAGATGGGAACCCAGGCTCAGAGCAGTATCCAAGCCAGTATTTGAACCCAGCGCCTAAGCTGTTAACTCACGTTCCCTCTGAGAGCGTGATGTGTAAAGTCCAGGCTCTCCTGGAAGATCTAGACTGGGAAGATTTATATTTCATCTTGGATTGACCTCTCTTCTCTGTGTTCAGACACTTTCTCCGGGAACCCCAACGCATAAGGAATTTTCAAGTGCTTTTTGTTGGAGAGAGGCCTAAAAGGGTCCCAGGAAATGTGGTTTGTTGCTCTCTGAAGCTACATGTTGCTGTGTGGACCTTTTTTTTTGAGATGTACAGGAAGTGGAAAATAATATTTTAATCAGAACAGAGCCTCTTTTTTTTTTAAAGGCTTTTGTCATAGGGCACATGAAACTTGCTGGAGAGACAGAGACAGTGAGAGGGATAGTGAGAAATCAATCCCAGGGGGGATGGCCGTCCTGAAATCCCTTCTCCCATATCCTTGGGGGGATTGGGGTTTGGGGTACACGCATACTCACACCCAGAGTGGGTTTCATGTCACCAGGGATTCAAATTGTGGTCGACCATGTGGGAGTTTAGCACCTTAATCATTACGCCTCCTGCTGGCCCTGACACAGCCTTGCTTAAGCCCTGCTGGATTTGTGAAATCTATTGAGAGCTTCTAGGTAGGGTAGGTAGAATATTGGGGGGGGGGCTGTACAGAAATTCCTTGGTAGCATATCTGCATTCCTGGGTTGAGAGAAAGGCTATCTCTAGATGAAAATAAAGAGATAACTGACAACAACAATAATAATAATAGCTGCTTACTGTGAACTTCATATGTATTATCTCATTTAAACCGCCCAGCAAATGCTGTTGTTACTTTTATTTTACAGAGGAGGAAGCTGTCCGTTTCTGAATTGGCTCTGTATTTTAGGCTAGGAATTCTCTGTTCCACACTTGCCTCTTAGGAATTAGTCGATGATCCATGAGGCAAGGATAAAAGATACAGTGTACCTCAGGCTCTTCGAGAGAAGGACTCTTGCCACCATGCCCTCTTCCACCTCTTCTCATCGGTATTCATTCTGTCGGGTTTTTTTAAATTATTTATTTTATTTTGGTGTATTATTATTGTTATTATTTTATTTGGCCAGAGGGAGAGAAAAAGAGGGAAAGTGAGGAAGCAAGCCATCGGGTCTGGGACTCAAACTGCAGTTGGCCATGTGGGAGTCCAGCACCTTTAATCACTATACCACCTGCCAGCCTCATGCCATCAGTTTCAGCCATTGGTTTGGTACTGCTTGCTTAGTACACGGTAGGCTGTTTAGACATCTCAAGGCCTAAAGTAGCAGGTCTTAATTACGGGGAGGTTGAATAAGACAGTTCTGGGATGAGTGAAATCTGTAACAGTAATAACAAGCGCTATCATTCATTGAACACTTAATGTGTGCCAGACATTATGCTAAGTGTTTTATGAGTTAACTAATTTAATTCTCATTACCACCCAAATGACATAGAGGCTCTTATTATCCCAATTTTCCTGATGAGAAACTAAGGTATAAAGAGATTAAGTAACTGCCCAGGTTGGACAGCAAGGAACCAGCAGAGCCAGAATTTGCACCCTGGGGAGTTTTGTTCCCGTGTTCTTAACATTACGCTCTTCTGCCTCATAACTTTGGAGCTTCACTATTAAGAACTTCTTTTTTGAGTTTAGAAGTGGTGAGAGGGATCAGCTGTTGGTGTAATGGTTACGTCACTGGACTCCCACGTAGTCGACTGCAATTCGAGTCCTGGACCTGGCGGCTTAAAACTCACGCTGGGGGACCAGCAGTTGGCATAATGGCTATGTCGCTGAACTTCCATGTAGTCGACCACAGTTCAAGTCCCAGACCCAGTGGCTTAAACTCATGCTGGGTGCGTGTGCGTGCGTGCCCAAGATCCCGAGAGGAGAATGGAGAAGGGATTACAGCGTGACCATCCCCTCGGGGGTGATTTCTCACTTTCTGTCTCTATCTTTCTTTGTCTCTCTGGCAAGCACATGCACCCTATAGCAAAAAATCTCTCTTAAAAAAAAAAAAAAAAAAAACAGAAGTGGTGAGAGAGGCTTGAACTTGCTGGGATCAGTACTTATGCTTCTCGTGTCCCTTTTGAGAGGGCCACTAAGCAGAAGGCGTCATCAGGTAGGTTTTCTTTTTTTTAAGAATTATTTTATTTAACTTTATTTATTTATTTAAATTTGACCAGAGAGGGACAGAGCAAGAGAAAGAGAGAGAGACAGAGAGAAAGTGAGAAAGCAAGTTGCCAGGTCCAGGACTCAAACTGCGGTCGGACATGTGGGCATCCAGTGCCCTTAACCACCATGCCACCTGCCGGCTCCTCATCGGGTAGATTTTTCGAACCAACTAAGTAAGGCTGATCTCTAGGAATCAAAACAGGAGGACTAAAGGGGACGATGGCACAGAAATAAGTGTAGTCCCGCAAGTCAGTTTTGTAGCCTGAAAATGCAGCAGGTGAGAAGAACTCTTGGAGAAGGGAGTGATCTCAACCTGGGTAGGACGAGGAAGCTGCCTTGAAAAGGAGAAGATGCTTGTCTTCCTGAGAGCAGGGTAGGTAGGAAATAACCGCTTTCATTTCATTTTTTTTTAATTATTATTTTATTATGTTGATTTTTTTTTTCTTTTAATTTGAACAGAGAGAGAAAGAGAGAAAGCAAGTCACCAAGTCCTGGACTTGAACCATGATCAGCCATACAGAATTCCAGCACCTCAATCAATATGCCCACCTGCTGGTTTAACTGCTTTCATTTCTAATATCTGGACGTCTCTCTTCCTTTGATTCTAGCTTTCACGGAACTCCAGAGTAGTGTAGCAGTCATTCATTGACTCAACAAATTGTCTTGATCGTCTGCTTTATACATTTTAAACATTGAGTGATACAGTGCGAACACAAACATAAAGCTCTGTATCAGACAATTTCAATGATGGAGAAGTTTATAATGTAGTAAGAGAACAACATGAAGGGCCTCTGGAGCACAGAGCAGAGATTTTCAAGTCATTTGGGTCAAGTGGGTCCAGGTGAGTTACTGTCAGGAACTCCACTTCCTGGCCTCCTCCTGCTACCACTTACTGGGTGGTGGTGGTTTTTTTTTTTCCTGGTACTATTGTTTCCTAGGTGAGCTCTGCTCTCTCAGACAGTGACTGTTTCTAGGTCTCTGCAGGCTCCAGGACCTCTGGGATGAAGTCGGGTTCGTTCCCACGTGGCTCCCTGCTGTCATTGTCCTTTCAGTTGTGTCAGTTTTGTATTGCTACATGGGCCTCCCCTCCAGTGAGAGATGCCTAGTGAGTAGGCTGCCCAAGGAGCTATGAAATGAATGGATGTGTTCCTCCGTGGCCTGAATGGAGTTTCGAGTCATTTCAGATCATGTATCCTTATTCAGTAACGTTGCTAGCTTCACCATTGCTGCCCGTGGGCAGGAGGAGAGAAGAGGCTTTTGTATGTTATTAGGAGAACGGGGCCAGCCGTGGCATGGTGGTTGAGGCAGCTGGATCCCACATGGCTGACTGCACAGTTTGAGTCCTGGACCGATGGCTTGAAGAATACACGAGGTTCATGTGCACTCAAAATCTCAAGAGGAGGGGAGTAGCAGTTAGTGTAATGGCTGTGTTGCTGGATTCCCACATAGTCGACTGTGGTTCGATTCCCAGGCCCGGTGGCTTAAACTCACGCCGGGCATGTGTGTGTGTGTGCGTGCCCAAGATCCCGAGAGGAGAATGGAGAAGGGATTGTGGTGTGGCCATCCCCCCTCGGGGGTGATTTCTCGCTTTCTATCTCTCTGTCTGTCTGGCGAGCGCACGCGCCCTATAGCAAAAACCTCTCCAAAAAAAAAAAAAAAAATCTCAAGAGGAGAGTGAAGGAGAAGGGATTGCAATGTGGCCATCCCACTGGAGTAGGGGATGTGAGGATGGAGTGTTTTGTCACTTTCCTTCGCTCACTCTCTCCCTGTCTTTCTCTGGAAAGTGCACATGCCCCTATAGCACATTTTTAAAAAGAATTAATTATTTTTTTAATTCTATGTGTTATTATTATTATTATTATTATTATTATTTTTAATTTTCACCAGAGATGGACACAGAGAGAGAGAGAGAAAGGGAAAGTGAGAAAACAAGCTGCCAGGTCTGGGACTTGAGCCGTGGTCGGCCATGTGGGAGTCCAGCGCCTTTAACCACCACACCACCAGCAGGCAGCACCACCCCCCCATAGCAAATTTTTTTAAAAGGAAAGAGAAACGTCCTTCACTTATGAATGCTAATTCCTCTCTTTCCCATGGTAGTTCTAATCCTTGCCGTGCTGGGGTAGCCACGTCCTGCCGAACACTCACAGGGCACTCCTTCAGCTTCTCATCCCTGGTTCAACTTGAAAAAGCTGCTCTGCAGCTGTGCGTAGTCACTGTCCAACCATGAGCCTCCGTGTGACAGGTGTGGCTCGCCCTCTGCTGAGCGGTCTAATAGCGGAAGGCATTCCTCTAGACACTTGAACATGCGTCAGTGTCATCTGCAAAGCTTTATCGAAAGTCTAGATTCTGAGCCCACGCTAAGAGAAGGCTGGTCTAAGAGGCCGAGTGGGGGTGCTGTCCTGGCTCTCCTGTCTACCTTATAACCTTGGCCAAAGCTGGTGGGCTTACTTATTGAGTGGGCACTACGGTAACTGCTCAGGACTTTTGTAGTGATGAAATGAGATTGCAAGTGCATATGCAAAAGTGATTTGCGGGGAACCAGCAGGTGGCGTGATGGTTAAGGTGCTGGACACTCCCACATGGCTAACCATGGTTCGAGTCCTGGACCTGGTGGCTTGCTTTCTCACTTTCTCTCTCTCTCTCTCTCTCTCTGATCAAATTAAAATAAATGAATAAATAAATAAAATTAAATAAATAATTTTTAAAAAAAGTGATTTGCAAACCATAAAGAGAAACTGCGAAGTTTATCATTGGAAGCCTCGTTTCTTTCTATAACCCGAATCCTAACCCTAACAGTGAGGAACTGGTTCAAAAGGGCTCCGACTGCAGACTTTCTTCCCTTCGCTGCTTCGCCTTAGGGCAAGGGAAATTGGACTTTCCCTTTGCACTAATCAGAGTCACTGAGACCCATAAACTCATTGCATGCTTGTCCATGGAAAATGCAAACAGGAGAGGGACTGAGAAATTATACATTTTTGATTTTGATCTTGAGATTTCAGAGATTCTCAAAGTAGCAAAACCATTTATTGGGAGGCCATATAATCACCTGCTTGCAAGCAAATGCTGACCCGACTGTTAATACCTATGTGACCTATCTACACACTTAACTTTCTGTTGTCTCATTGTCCTCACTGCAAAGTGGTAATAATAATGACAGTCCACCTCCAAGGGGCTTTGAAGGCATACAATGATGTAGCATATGAAAAACACTTAGGGGGCTGGCCGGTGGCATGGAGGTTAAGGGTGCTGGACTCCCGCATGGCTGACCATGGTTTGAGTCCTGAACCTGGCAGCTTACTTTCTCACTTTCTCTCTCTCTCTCACTCTGTCCCTCTCTGGTCAAACTAAAATAAATAAATAAAGTTAAATAAAATAATTCTTTAAAAGAAAACCACTTAGAAAATACTTGGAGGGCACCTGTTAAGCACTCAGTAAATGATGGCTATATTGTTATGAAGCATTCACTGTGTACCAGCCCTATGCTAAGTGGTGTGCACAGATCATTTCATTTCATGTTTTTTTTTTTTTTTGAGAGTTTTTTTTTTTTCGCTATAGGGCGCCTGCGCTCGCCAGACAGACAGAGAGAGACATAGAGACAGAAAGCGAGAAATCACCCCCCAGGGGGGATGGTCACGCCACAATCCCTCCTCCTCCATTCTCCTCTCGGGATCTTGGGCACGCACGCACACGCACCCGGCGTGAGTTTTAAGCCACCGGGTCCAGGACTCGAACCGCGGTCGACTACATGGGAGTCCAGCAACATAGCCATTATGCTAACTGCTGGTTCCCAATTTCATTTAATCTTTGTAAAATCCTTTGAAGTAAGGGGACCAGAAGGTGGCATGGTGGTTAAGGTTCTGGACACACCCACAGGGGCGATCGTGGTTTAAGTCCTGGACCTGGTGACTTGCTTTCTCACTTTCCCTGTTTCTCTCTCTGTGTCTCTCTCTAGTCAAATTTAAAAAATAAATGAATGAATAAATAAAATTAAACAAATAATTCTTAAAAAATTCTTTTGAAGTAAAATTATTATTATCCCCAGGGACAGCAAGCAGGTGGTAGTTACGGCACTGGACTCCCACATGGCTGACTGCGGGTTTGAGTCCTGAACCCATAGGCTTGAAAATCACACCCGGTTTGTGTCGAAAATCTCAGGAAGAGAGTGGAGGAGAAGGAATTGTGGAATGGCCACCCCACCCCCCACCCCACCCTCCACCAGGGAGTGATTTCTCACTTTCTATCTCGTTTCCCTGTTTCTCTCACACATGTGCCCTCTGGCAAAAACCCTAAACTCACACGCGCACACACACACACACACACACACACACACACACACACACAGAAACCAACCCTTTTATTTATTTATTTATTTATTTATTTATTGGAGAGATTTTCACTGTAGGGCGCGTGCACTCACCAGACAGACAGAGAGAGACATAGAGACAGAAAGCGAGAAATCACCCCCCAGAGGGGATGGTCACGCCGCAATCCCTTCTCCTCCATTCTCCTCTCGGGATCTTGGGCACGCACGCACATGCGCCCGGCGTGAGTTTTAAGCCACCGGGTCCGGGACACAAACCGCAGTCGACTACGTGGGAGTCCAGCGACATAGCCATTACGCTAACTGCTGGTTCCCAGAAACCAACCCTTTTTATTCCCATTTTATGGATGAGGAAACTGAGGCTTGTGGCGCTTACATTACTTGCACGAAGCCATCGAGTTAGTGGCGGAGGTAAGATTTGAACCTTAGTCTCTAACTCCAGAACCTATGCTGATACTGGGTTACAGTGTTCACATGGCATGTTTCCCTTCCTTCCTTAGAAAGGGTTGAGAAGTTAATAAAGCGGTTGGGATGAGGGAGGTGAGACAGGAACAGTGCAGTTTGGGCTACTCCCTCAGGAAGGTCCTGCTTTCTCCAGCGCTGCGTGACTAAGAGGATCGAGACCCTTCCCTTGTGGAATTGCATTAGGTAAAAGGGCTGGAGTCCAAGCGCCTGGAGGCCAAGGGAACTTGCAGTGTGGCTGGCAGTTTTCAAGACCAGAGGCAGAGCTGAGGATTCGAATTAAACATTTCTTAAAACAAGGGCTGCTTTTGCTCCTCAGTCATTTGTCTCCTTTCTTCATTCACCATTCTTTTACTTTAAAAGGGTTAAAGGTTGCCCTCTGTGATCACAGCCAGGACTGGAGTGAAAAGACAGAATTCCACCTCTGGGGATCCCAGAGGAGCAGCAGTTGTCCAGAAGTGCTGACTTTTTGGAATATGGAGTGTCTGTTTACTGTGGGAGTGCTCAAGTCAAGGGTTTGCCTGACCCTCACTGCAGATAGTCAGGCATTGCTCTGATAGGCCGGAAGTCGGGACTTCTCAGCTGCCTGCAACCAACTGGATGCCCACCTGATGGAATGCTTTGTTCCCAATGGGCTGCAGGGCAATCACACTTCTGTTATCACTCAGCGCCAGGCAGTAGGTGGAGGTGGAGGCTAAAGAGCAGGGGCTGAAGGCTTCTCTCTACCTTCATACTTTTTCACTTTATAATCCAATCCAGTTAGTTCTGGGGGAGGTGAACTACCACACACTCACGTGTATCCCACTCCAGACTCTATTACTGAGCATCTTGGGTGTGCCAGGGCACAGGCTGGTTTCTTCTTTTTTTAAAAAGAATTATTTTTATTTTATTTATTCATTCATTTTATTTTTGAGCAGAGAGAGAGAGTTCCACCAGGTCCAGAACTCGAACTGTGGTCAGCCACGTGGGAGTGTCCAGTGCCTTAACCACCACGACACCTGCTGGCCCCAGGCTAGTTCCTTTAACCTTTACTTCCTTGTCCAATCTTTGTGCCTGTTTTTCAGATGAGGTGAGGAAATGAAGTTTAGGGAGATAGTGACGTGTGCAAAGTCTCATAGCTGGTCAGCGGTACCCAGGTCAGGTCTGTGTGCCCCAGACCCAGTGTCTTTTTCTCTGCTCCCCAGCCTCCTCCAATCCCCCCTTTCCTCTCTATTTTTGTCCCTCCTTTATCCTGAACTCCCTGCCACAGTGGGTGCATCTTCACTTCCTCCTGTGGGTGGCTAACAGCAGTTCTCAACCTTTATTGACGTTTTAAGCCACATCTTTTATTTTTTTAATTTGCTGTAGGGCATTTGTGCTCACCAGGGAGAGAGAAAGAGAGAGAGAGAGAGAGAAAGACAGACAGAAGGAAAGTGAGAAAACACCGCCAGGGGGATAGCCACACCATCCCTTCTCCTCCATTCTCCTCTCAGGATTTTGGGCACGCATATGCACCTGGCATGTGTTTTGAAGCTGCCAGGTCTGAGACTCGAACCACACAGTCTGCTGTGTGAGATCGAACCCCCTTGAGCACCAGCTGGCCTTCGAGCATAATCCTTTGCCAGGGGAGCCTATCTGTGCATTGCAGGATGTTTGGCAGCATCCCTGGCGTCTGCCTGCTAAATGCCAGTATTACCGCCAATCGTGACAACCAAAAATGTCTCCAAACATTGTCACATGTCCCCTGAGGGGCAACATCATCTCGTCCTCGATGGAGACCCACTGAGGCAGCCTTATCCTTCCTTCACAGTGCCTGCCCAGAAAGGGGATCCGCGCCGGGAGCCTCCATGCTGGAGCGTTCTCACTGAACCCCTGCAGAGCACGGGCTGGGATGGGCTAGTCACTGCAGGAGCTCCTCCTGCTCTGCTGCCCGGGCTTTGAATGAGAAAGACCCTTGTACCTTCTCAGTGTTTTCGGAACAGACCATTAGTTTGGGGTTGGGGCCGGGCTGGGACAGCTGGACCTTCAACACTTCCTTGGGAAGAATCCTCTTTTCTGCAAATCCTGCATTTGCAGAAAAACATGGAGAGACAGGAATGCAGGGCTCGGAGTGAGGCCTTCTGTGAGGTGTAGAGAGATGTCCCCCCCTCCCCCCAGGTGGACTCCTGGTTCCCGCAGGAAATTCTGCATTTGTAGCAGGACAGCTGGTGCCCTCAGCATGTGGAGGGGGAGGACCAGGCTTTGGGTGAGGCCCTGGTGGAAGCTCTGGTCCCTCACCCCACAAATGCACATTTTGTCTGTGCTTCAGAGATGGCGAATTCCGAAGGCTCCACTCCACTCCCTCCCCGCCTCCACAGCAGGTTAGGTTAGGAAGCTCTGCCTTCTGCTCACACTTACCCTTGGAGTTGAAGAGCAGGAGAGGGCCAGGTCTCTCCTCTAGCTTTTGGATCACATAGCAGCACACCCCGTGGGTTCTGGGCCCCAGACCTCAGGCCAGGCCAAGTCACTGTCAGTCCGTCATCGGTCACTGACGAGCCCAGAGAGGAGCTGGGCCAGGTGAGTAGTCTGGGAAGAGGGGGGGGCAGTTTAGAGCCTCCTTCTTCCCTGTCCTAGCCCAGCCTGAGGGCAGGGCCCAGCTGGGGGGAGGAGAAGGGGAAGAAAGCAGGGGAGGGATGAGCAGTGAGCAGTGGCCCCCTCCTTCCCCAGCTGCCAGCCCAGCGGGTTTGATGAATGCTGGGAGGGGGAGAGTGACCCTGGCAGAACCCTTTGTTCCAGCTGAGGCTGCAGCGGGGGCACTGAGCCATTCACACGCCATCCCAGGGCAGCCTGCTGGGCACGCTGGGGAGGGGGCACGGCAGCCGGTCATGGGACTTGGCCAGGCAGATAGCTCGATGCTCAATAGGGAAGCCCAGCTGCGCTGTGGAGGCTGGGGGAGGGGCTGCATCTGCCATCCTTCCTTAGGCTGGGCCTGTCCCACAGACAGGAAGGCCCTGACTGGTCCCCTCCCCCTGGGGCCTGCTCCTCCTGGTCTCCCTCCTCAAAAGTAAGGGCTGACTGGGGGACTCCCAGCAGCCCACTCTGCTTCCTGCTCCCCCTCCCGTGTGGATTTCTTATCCTTCAGAGGCTATAGCTTTTTGTAAAAACATTTTTTTATTTATTATCATTATTCTTCAGTTTTGACCAGAGAGAGACAGACGGAGAGAAAGGGAGAGTGAGAAAGCAAACTGCCAGGTCCGGGACTTGAACCGTGGTTGACCATGTGGGAATCCAGCACCTCAACCATCCACCATGCCACTTGCTGGCCCCCAGAGGCTATAGCGTTTTAATTCCACTATCATTTCTTGCCTCTCTAGCCAACACCCCAGTCTGATGCAGGATAGGGGCAGAAGTATCCCCGGTTCTGGGGGGAGGACACGGAGGCCTTCTCTCATTATCCCATCCCTCCTGCTTCCATCTCCAGGAGCACCGGCCCTCTGGGTGGTGTCCTTTGTTACTCGGCCTTTGGAGGTGCTGTGCGAAAAAGGCCTGGTCATGGAGGGGGTTCCGGGACGTCTGTGAGCCCAAACATAGAGGGTGCCTTCTGTGCCCCGGAGGAGGGGGCGTAGTGACATCACCCACGTCTCCTGTTCTGGGTCACTGTGCCCCGGGCCTTTACCTTCTCTCAGAATAGGCTTTGGGCGAATAGGAGCTGAGTCCTCACTGGTCCCTTTTCCCCCACCCAGGCCTGGCCAGCAGCCCCGAGTGTGCCTGTGGCCGGAGCCACTTCACGTGTGCAGTGAGTGCGCTTGGCGAGTGTACCTGCATCCCTGCCCAGTGGCAGTGCGATGGGGACAACGACTGCGGGGACCACAGCGATGAGGACGGATGTAGTAAGTACCACCCCGGGGGGCAGCGGGAGAGGGTGGAGGAGGGCCTGGAGGTGTGGGAAAGACGAGGCTGAGGGAGTGTTCTGTGCGTCCCCTGTGTCAGACGCAGGGGCTTAGACGCTCCGCTCGAGAGAGTGGAGAGCAACAGACGGCTGGTTTCTCCAGCGGGTACGTGGCTCCCGGGTTTGGTGGGTTGGTGCATATATATCTGATAAAACGACCTTAGAAATGAGCATAAAAGACAGCCTCGTAACAACATGTAGTCTCTTTAAAGAGATCCTTCTATATTTATGTGAATAATGTGTTTGTGTATATGGACTGCATATTTGTGCATTTTTAAATGTATGTATTATGCACGAATGCAGATTATTTCCATGTTTCTAACTTTTTTTTGCATATTCACACCTTTTTTTTTAATAACATAAACTATGTTTAAAAAATGTATATTTGGGACCAGCGGTTAACGTAATGGCTATGTAGCTGGACTCCCATGTAGTCCACCGTGGTTCGCGTCCCTAACCCGGTGGCTTAAACTCACGCCGGGTACATGTGCGTGCGTGCCCAAGATCCCGAGAGGAAAATGGAGGAGAAGGGATTGCGGCGTGTCCATCTCCCCTGGGGGGTGATTTCTCGCTTTCTATCTCTCTGTCACTCTCTTTCTGGCGAGCACACATGCCCTATAGCGAAAAAACCTCTCCAAAAAAAAAAAAAAAAAGAAAGAAAGAAAATGTATATTCTCTCCCCTGGCATAGTGACACATGCGCAGTGGACCGGGGTGTCCTGTCTTAGATATAGAGAAATCCCACTGCTAAGCCCGTTGCCTGGGTTTAGGGGTGCAGTCTCTAACCTGCAGCCTCTATGTCTGAGGGTGGCTAATTAGTCTAATGGGAACGAAGCTACAGCCTGGACCTCATTAACCCTTAAGCAGTTCAGCTAATTGTGATGATGGTAAATGCTTCACTTTTCATGTAGCACTTTCACATGCATTATCTCAAAGACCTCTCCGAGCCGAGTATAATTACCCCCATTGTACAGTCAAAGCAACCGCAGCTCCGCGAGGGTAAATGACTTGCGCGGTGTGATAAGTAATGAGTTCTGTAGCTGGAAACTGAGCCCAGCTGTGTCAGTCATCATTTAAAGGGAAGGGAGGGAGAAAAAGCACTGCTCGCATTTTTCTTCCTGCTCTCTTAGTGGCTTTGAGTTCTTGGGGTTTCGACTTAGCTCCTCCAGCATTGGGGATAGACATAGGAGTCTGGGAGGAAAACCTCTTAAGTCAGACCGAGAGCTTTTGGAACAGGGAGGATTGGGGATGGATTTCTGGCCCAGTTTTTCTGCCTGAGTAAGGATACCCGCTTGATTCACTTTTCCCTTCTTTTTTCGGACTCAGTGCTGCCCACGTGTTCCCCTCTTGACTTTCACTGTGACAATGGCAAGTGCATCCGCCGCTCCTGGGTATGTGACGGGGACAATGACTGTGAGGACGACTCAGACGAGCAGGACTGTCGTGAGTGTTGGCGAGGGCCAGTGGGCTCCCTCAGGCTGTGTAGG
>NW_006160074.1:3382484-3393569 GCF_000334495.1 Tupaia belangeri chinensis | reverse complement strand
GAACCAGGGGGGCACCTAAACCTGCGGCGCACATAAACCTGGGGCGTACATACACCTGGGGCATACATACACCTGGGGCGTACGTAAACCTGGGGTGCACATACACCTGGGGCGCACATACACCTGGGGCGCACATACACCTGGGGCGTACATACACCTGGGGCATACGTACACCTGGGGCGCACGTACACCTGGGGCGTACATACACCTGGGGCGCACATACACCTGGAGCGCACATACACCTGGGGTGCTCTGCTCTTTGGCCTTTTCTTGCTCCTCTCTTGGTCAGAAAAGCCCTGGCAGCCCCCACCTTCGGAGCCCTCAAGGCAGCATTGGTGCCACCCGATTGCTGGGGAAAGCGTTACACTGGGCTTCCAGGCACCAGCCCCGACTGCCTGCAGCAGCCCGCCTGCCCTGTGCCCACAGCCCCCCGGGAATGTGAGGAAGACGAGTTCCCCTGCCAGAATGGCTACTGCATCCGGAGCCTGTGGCACTGCGATGGTGACAATGACTGTGGAGACAACAGCGATGAGCAGTGCGGTGAGTGGGGCTCTGGGGAGGCAGACAGGATACTTGGGGGTGGCCTGGCTGCGGGAGGAGGCAGGCAGGAGGGGCAGAGCTCCAGACTGCTGAGAACTATGGCTCAGGAGCCGGAGCCCATTTTCCCGCAGGCCTTGGTTTTCCCAGAGCATCTGCACCCAACCGGTGGTGCCTGTCGGGGGGGCCGAGGAGGGAAGTGGGGTGCTTGTGGGGCTGCCTTGGGACTGCTGTTCCTTTGCATCCCTGCAGACATGCGGAAGTGCTCCGACAAGGAATTCCGCTGCAGTGATGGGAGCTGCATTGCTGAGCACTGGTACTGCGATGGCGACACCGACTGCAAAGACGGCTCTGACGAGGAGAGCTGTCGTGAGTACCCCAGACCTCAGGCTGCTGGGCCGAGGCTCCACCCCACTGGCTATGGGACCGAGGAGTGCATGTGTAGTGGGAAGGAGGGGAGAGGTTCTTAAGAAGCAGCCCTTGGGGCCCAAATCGTAGCGCAGTGGTAAAAAGCAGCCCTGCCACGCTGACCCACGTGGGAAAGTTCTAGGTTCACATTTGGAAACCTCCCTGCACCTGCCTGGCACATGCATGCCCATGATCCAGGCCTGGCTAAAGCCAGGGCTGAGCTGTGGCATCAGGACCCTGTTGGGGGTGCTGTCTTTCTGTCCCTATCTTTCTTGCTCAAGAAAGAAATAAATAAATCGGCAGGTGGTGTGGTAGTTAAAAGAGCTGGACTCCCATATAGTTGACTGTGGTTCAAGTCTCGGACCTAGTGAATTGTTTTCTCACTCTCTCTTTCGCTCTCTCTGTCTCTGGACAAATAGAAGAAGAACAAATAAAAAGTTAATAATAAATAATAAATTAATAATTAATCATTCTTAAGGGGTCCAGCAGTTAGTGTAATGGCCATGTCGCTGGACTCCCACGTAGTCGACTGCAGTTCAGGTCCCGGACCCAGTGGCTTAAAACTCACGCCGGGCGCGTGTGTGTGCGTGCCCAAGATCCTGAGAAGAGGATGGAGAAGGGATTGTGGTGTGGCCATCCCCCTGGATGGGGGCGGGGGGTGATTTCTCCCTTTCTGTCTCTCTGTCTCTCTCTTTCTGGCGAGCACTCACACCCTATAGCAAAAACCTCTCCAAAAAAAATATTAATAGTTCTTTATAAAAAAGAAACTTAAAAAGGAAAGAGGAAAGGACTCTTCCTAGGCTGAGTGAGGCTGGGAGCAGGTTCTGCAGGTAGGAGGGGACGGGCTCCTTGATCGACCTGAGTATGGGAGTCTGAAAGGCTATCCCAGCTGAGACCCAGGTATATGGCACTCGAGGAAGGCACCCTGCCCAAGCGTCTCACGCCCGGGAGGAGGGAGGGCCTCGCCTCTGCCCAGTCCTGAGTGTTTGCCCGCCCGTCGCTGCCTGCCTTCCAGCTTCAGCCGTGCCAGCACCCCCTTGCAACTTGGAGGAGTTCCAGTGCGCCTATGGCCGCTGCATCCTGGACATCTACCACTGTGACGGCGATGACGACTGCGGAGACTGGTCCGACGAGTCTGACTGCTGTGAGCCCCGCCCACCCACACCCGGGAGGTGGGAGGTGGGGACGGAGGCCCCAGTGCCAGCTGGGCAGGAGCTCAGGGGAGGTCTTTCTTGGGCCGAGAGGGGGGAGCTGGGGTATGGGTCTGTGGGACACTGTGTGCACAGACTGGATAGGGACAGAGGTCTGTGGTGCGTCCCCAGCCTCCCACCAGCCCTGCCGCTCTGGGGAGTTCATGTGTGACAGTGGCCTGTGCATCAACGCGGGCTGGCGCTGCGATGGTGACGCGGACTGTGACGACCAGTCGGATGAGCGCAACTGCAGTGAGTGGGGAAAGCCACCGTGGCTGGGCTGGGCCTAGGAGAGGGGCTGCAGAGCCAAGCAGGCCACTGCCGAGATCGAGCGTACGGACGTAGCGGCCAGGACTGCCAGGTATAACCGTGCCTGGGGCGCCTCACGGAGGCAGTCCGTGCAGACGCCGCCGGTCACAGAACAGACGTCAGAGTACTACTCCTGGCAGTTCCCCAGCAGGCGGTAATGACGCGTCTTGAAGAGAGGGCACCTTTTTCTGATTCCCATAAAGGTGTCATATAGGGCTCACCAGGTGGCATGGTAGTTAAGGCAGCTGGATCCCACATAGTAGAGTGTGCGGCTCAAGTCTTGGACCTGGCAGCTTGAAAAACACACCAGGCATGTGTGCATGCATGCCCCATCAAAATAAAAAATACAAAAACTTTTTAAATAATGAAAAAGTAAGATAAAAGATGTCCCGTGGGCCAGCTGAGACACTGGTGTTGAGATGAATGGCATGGGTGTGACGAAAAGCACAGCCTCGGGTGGCAGGGCAGGGTTTCCAGCGGAATAGGCCCAGCTTCTCAGGAGCTTGCTCTGTCCAGCCACCTCGATGTGCACCGCGGAGCAGTTCCGATGCCGCTCGGGCCGCTGCGTCCGCCTCTCCTGGCGCTGTGATGGGGAGGACGACTGTGCAGACAACAGCGATGAAGAGAACTGTGAGAACACAGGTGGGGCGTCTCCCAGGGGGACCCAGATCCCTGAGCGCAGAGCTGAGGTGGGGGACAGGAGTGGCAAGAGGGCCTTACAGCCTTTCCAGTTAGGCCAAGGCGAAGCCTTTTCAGCTCTTTCCCACAGCCTGGGGGTTTCCTGCCCTTCCTGGTTATCCGCGTCCAGTCCAGGTGCATGGCGGACCTGCAGGCCCACGGCCTGGAGCATGATACCGGGGCTCGGAGGGCCATTTTGCTCTGGCCTCGTGAGGGACCACTCTTCTGAGGTTCCCCTGCCCACTCCCCTGGCCAGACCCGCTACTGGGCATGTGGATGCACTTTTTATTCTGCCTCACATCCCGCTGTGGTAACCTGGGGAAGAAACGAATGCAGACGTACAGCCAGCCTGTCTGAGCTGTTTCCTGCCTTAGACCCCGACCCTCCCACCTTGAGTTTCATCCGTCTCCAGCTTGCCCTAGAAAATGACAGGCTCCCGTCCCTTTGTGGGCCCAAGCCCTGCCCTGCTGTGACCTGCCTCTCCCTCCCTCTCCCTCCGTCTCTCTAGGAAGCCCCCAGTGTGCTTCAGACCAGTTCCTGTGTTGGAATGGGCGCTGCATTGGACAACGGAAACTGTGCAACGGGGTCAACGACTGTGGCGACAACAGCGACGAGAGCCCACAGCAGAACTGCCGTGAGTGTCCCCAGTGGGCGGGTCTGGCCCGTGGTTTGTGGTTGAACCCCACCCATAGGGTTCAAAGGGAATCCTCCCTGGGGACTCTTGCAGCCTGGTAGCTGTTCTTCGTGGTCCAGGTAGAATGCCAAGTTGGCTGTCTGGGGGAGGATTCTGGGCTCCACTCCCAGCTCCGGCTTGGCTGGCACAGGGCCCCGGACGGGCGAGGAGAACTGCAATGTTAACAACGGTGGCTGCGCTCAGAAGTGCCAGATGGTGCGGGGAGCAGTGCAGTGTACCTGCCACACGGGCTACCGGCTCACGGAGGATGGGCACACATGCCAGGGTGAGCTGGGGCCTGGTTAGCAGCAGGGTCAGGAGGCTGGGCAGGGGCAGCAGGCTGGCAGCCGTTCTGTCTGGGACGCCATTGAATGGACAGGACCTCACTGCATCACACAGCCCTAAGAAGTTGGGCTCATGCCTCCCATTTCACAGACAGGAAGGGCGAAGCTCAGAGAAGTTAAGTCACTTAGAGCTGGCGAATAGCAGGTTCGGGATTCCAGCCCAGTCCTGCGTGACCTTGGGGTCCTTCACTGCTTGTTTACGCAGACTTCCCACAGGCCTGGAGGGTCAATGGGTCTGGGGCAGGAAGGCAGCTAGTGAACCTGGGAGGTGGGACGAGAGGTGGGCAGAAGGGAGAGCTGCTCACGCTGCCCGGTGTCCACAGATGTGAATGAGTGTGCAGAGGAGGGGTATTGCAGCCAGGGCTGCACCAACAGTGAAGGAGCTTTCCAGTGCTGGTGTGAAGCAGGCTATGAACTGCGGCCCGACCGGCGCAGCTGCAAGGCTCTGGGTAAGGGTCGGGCACTGGGCTGGGTGGGCAGATGGCCGAGCAGGGAGCAAGGCCAGGCACTCTGGAACTCAGGGATTCGCTGAGGTAGACAGAGCCATCATTGTAGAAGTGAGTTGGGAGCTGCATTCTGAACCCCAAGAAAAGCACTACTGGGGCGGGCAGGAGAGTAGGGTTTGGAGGTTTCCACTTTCTAGTCCTGAGGCTGACAGTTAGGGGCATGCCCTAGCGAGCAGGGGGCTCCATGTGTTGACTGGGGGTACACCACAGGCAGCTCTGAAGCCCAGTGGGGACCCCGTTTCTGTGCCGTGTCCCAGGGCCGGAGCCTGTGCTACTGTTCGCCAATCGCATTGACATCCGGCAGGTGCTGCCGCACCGCTCTGAGTACACGCTCCTGCTCAACAACCTGGAGAACGCCATCGCCCTGGACTTCCATCACCAGCGCGAGCTCGTCTTCTGGTCAGACGTCACCCTGGACCGGATTCTCCGTGCCAACCTCAATGGCAGCAACGTGGAGGAGGTTGTGTCTACTGGGCTGGAGAGCCCAGGTAGGAAACACGGTCCCCAAGGAGGGGCAGGGCCACAGCGTGAGCACAGCCACAGAGGAAGGACCAGGGACCAGGCCAGGGGTTCATACACCTTAACAGCTGAGTATCTTTCACTCCCAGTGAAATATTTTTTGGGGGGAGAGGTTTTTGAGCGCCTGTGCTCACCAGAAAGACAGAGGCAGAGAGACAGAAAATGAGAAATCACTCCCTGGGGGGATGACCATGCTGTGATCCCTTCTCCTCCATTCTCCTCATAAGATCTTGGACACGTGTGCACACGCCCCCGGCGTGAGTTTAAGCCACCAGATCCAGGACTTGATCTGCGGTCGACTACATGGGAGTCCAGCGACATAGCCATTACGCCAACTGCTGGTCCCATCCAGTGAAATCTTGGTGGAACGCTAATGTAGAAAACGTTTATTGGTGTATATCAATTCATAGGTTCAGGCGTAAGGCGCTCATGGTTGAGCTCCACAGTGAGAATAGTGAGACCATTCTGGTGACTGTCATCATTGGACTCAGAGATGCGGAGAGGAGTTAGCGTTCTCTCTGAGCCTTAGCAGCCCGTGTATTTGAGTTTGGCTCTGATTGCTTAGCGTCACAAATATTCTGCTTGACCCAGATAAGTATATCCAAATGAATTACAGGTAGGAGAAACAGCAACAGCTCACTTGGCGACCTCAGGCTGTTGACAAGCAGGTGAAGTGGGTTAGAATGTGCTGTTGGGCACATTTCACGCAAAGGCTTATGGAACTTCCATTAATGCCTCTGCAAAACCCTAGGCATCAGGACCAGCAGTTGGCATTGAATTCCCATGTAGTCGACCACAGTTCGAGTCCCAGACCTGATGGCTTAAACTCACACCGGGCGCGTGTGCGTGCATGTCCAGGATCCTGAGAGGAGAATGGAGGAGAAGGGATTGTGGCGGGGCAACCCCCCCTGGGGGGTGATTTCTCACTTTCTGTCTCTCTGTCTCTGTCTTTCTGGTGAGCGCACACAGGCTATAGCAAAAACCTGTCCAAAAACAAAACAAAACAAAACACAAAAAGCACCTAGGCGGCAACCTGCAGGCCCTGAGTCAGCACAGTGGGGGAGCCTGGGTGTGGGCCACAGAGCCAGAATTCAGTAAGCAGGCTATGGTTGGCTGTGAGGACAAAGTGCAGGCTACTGATAGTTACAGTACAGTGACAATTCCTTGACCTCTCTGAGCCTCAGCTTCCTCATGTCGTGTGGGCTGCAGTACCTGGCTCACACTGTTGTGATGATTAGAGTTCATGGTGTATGTCAGATGGCAAAATAGTGCCTGGCCCAAGAACCCGCTTTGCATAAGAGGTTGCTTTGTTACTAAGGCCCAGAGGAGCCTGCGTGCAACCCCTGACATTGCCACTGCCACTGCCACTTCTCCCCAGGGGGCCTGGCTGTGGACTGGGTCCATGACAAACTCTACTGGACCGACTCGGGGACATCACGGATTGAGGTGGCCAACCTGAATGGAGCCCACAGGAAGGTGCTGCTATGGCAGAACCTTGAGAAGCCCCGGGCCATCGCCCTGCACCCCATGGAAGGGTAAGTTGTATCTCAGGCTCTCGGATCCCTCTTGCAATCTCCAGCGACAGTTCCCAGGCCTCAGGGCCAGACTTTGTGGGGGCATCTTCACATTGTGCTAATAACATGGGTTGAGTCCTGATTCCACAGTGACTGGCCGGGGGCCTTGGACTAGTTCATTCATGTCTTTCTGCCTTCAGTTACTCATTTCTCTTGGGTTATCGGGAGAGTCATGACAGTTTTTGCATAGAAAAATATGTTGTGACTTTCCTGAGAATTTAGTAGATTGGTGGTTAAAAGAAAGACCTATCTCGGGACCAGCAGTTAGCGTAATGGCTATGTTGCTGGACTCCCATGTAGTTGAATGCGGTTCACATCCCGGACCCGGTGGCTTAAAACTCACGCCAGGCGCGTGTATGTGCGTGCCCAGAATCCCAAGAGGAGAATGGAGGAGAAAGGATTGCAGCATGGCCAATCCCCCCTGGGGGGTGATTTCTTGCTTTCTGTCTCTCTGTCCCTCTCTGTCTGTCTGGTAACCGCACGCGCCCTATAGCAAAAACCTCTCCAAAAAAAGAAAAAAAGAAAGACCTATCTCGTAGTTATATGGAGATTAAATGATAGCCCAGGGACCAGGCATTGGTGCAGTGGAAATACAACTGGAGTCCTCTGGGATAGGTCCCGAGTCCACATCCTGAGGCCTTCCTGAACACAGGGCATGCATGCACACGCTTGTGGTCCAGAGCAGCTGAGACTGGGGGAGACTATGGCATGAAGACCCTGTCGGGGTGCCTGTCTCTTGTTCTGTGCCTCTCACAGAAGAAATACATTCAAGGAAAAAAAAAAAATAGATGGCTCAGCCATGGTGGCACCAACAGTAGGCACTGTTTCCTGATACTGGAGCCATATGGGAAGGCCCTGGGTTCAGTTCTTGGGTCTACCTGAGTACCCCGTGCATGTGTGCAGGTATACCGTGATCCTGGCTGGCACTGTGAAATGACAGACCCCTGTGGGGGTCCCTGTCTGTCTATATCTCTCTGAAAAAAAGAAAAAAAAACTTAAAAAAATTAAATGAGATGATGCATCTTAAGAGACATATAGAGGGGGCTGGCAAGTGACATGGTAGTTAAAAGTGTTGAGCTTCCATATGGCCAACTGTGGTTTGAGTCCCAGACCTGGTGGCTTGCTTTCTCTCTCTTTCTCTGGTCAAATTGAATAATAATCATAATAAATAAAATTAAATAAATAATTATTTAAATAAAAAGAGGCATATAGTACATGTTATTTTTTTTTTTTGTTTGGTTGGCTGGATTTATTTTTTTTTTAATATTTTTTATTTAACTTTATTTATTTGTTTGTTTTTTAATTTGACCAGAGAGGGACAGATTGAGAGAGAGAGAGAGGGAGGGAAAGCGAGAAAGCAAACTACCAGATCTGGGACTCAAACCACAGTCGGCCATGTGGGAGTACAACGCCCTTAACAACCATGCCAAAAGAATCATTTTAAGGATCAGAGGGAAAGTCTTCTGACTTAAAAATTCAATGCATGGCCCAGCTGCCTTAGCCACACACTGATTTTCTTTTCATTGCCAGAGGGAATGTGTGCTTGCCAGAGAGGAACCGAGACACACAGAGAGAGAAAGCACCCCCTAGTGGTTCGTGGTTATGCTGCAATCCCTTCTCCATTCCGCCATCAGGAAAGCTTGGGATTTTGGAAACACATGCACATGCGCCGGGTGTCTTTCAAGCTTGCAGGGCTGGGATTCGATACCATAACTAGCTATGTTGGACCTGGCTCCCTTAACCACTAGGCGATGGGGCTGGCCCCATGCCTTGAGTTCTTTTTTAATTTTTGCTATAGGTTGTATGTGTTCACCAGAGAAAGAGAGAGAGAGAGAAAATGAGAAAGCACCTCTCCCACCACCACCAAGAGGGGATGGCCATGCCACAATCCCCTGTTCTCTATTTTCCTCTCAGGATTTAGAGCACACATGCCATGTGTTTTTCAAGGGCATGAACCATGCAGTTGGCCGAGTGGGATCTGGTGGCCTTCACCACCACGTCACTGACTGGCCCTGAATTTTCAATTCATTGGATGAGGCTGGTATTCAGCAGGCAGAGACCCCATGGGAGGCCTGAGTTTGAAAAGCCTGGCCCTAAAAACCTGGTAAGGTGCTGCTAACTTGTACTCCCACTACTTGAGAGGCCAATGCAGGAGGATTGCAACATAGCCAGACCCTGTCTAAAAAATGAAAAGAAACAAACAAAATAAGTCAATAGGGTTAATCAAGGGGGTTTCTTGAAAGATCCTGTTGTGTGTCAGCCATTTTAGAAAAGGTTCTGCACACGTGTGTGTATAACGCACCAAGGCTGTGGCAGAGACCCACAGAGTCACGCCTGTCCTAACTATGAATAGTATTACACTGTGGGTCAGCAGGTGGAGTGCTGGTTAAGGCACTGGACTCCCACATGGTCAACTGCAGTTCGAGTCCCTCACCCAGCAGTTTGAAACTCACACCGAGTGTGTGTGTGTGTGTGTGTGTGTGCGCCCAAAATCCCAAGAGGAAAATAAAGGAGAAGGGATTGTGGTGTGGCCATTCTCCCTGGGGGTGATTTCTCACTTTCCCTCTTTCTGTCTTTATCTCTCTATGGCAAGTGCCTGTACCTTCTAGCAACCCCCCCCCCCAAAAAAAAAAGTAATAAAATAATAATGGTAATATTACACTGTATTGCCAATCCCAGGGGTTTGGGACTTTTGTCTCTTTCATTCACTGCTGTATTTCTGAAGATAGTGCTCTGTGCATAGTGGTTACTCGTGTGTGGGGAGCAGCTAATAAATAAATTAATGCTCCATCCAAAAACAGTTAAATTCAAAACTTAAAAAAAATGTTATTTATTGTTGTTATTTTTTTAATTTAACCAGAGAGAGAGAAAGTGAGAAAGTAAGCCACCTAGTCCAGGACTCAAACCACGGTCAGGCATGCGGGAGTTCAGTACCTTAACTACCACGCCACCTGCCAGACCCAATTTCAGAACTTTAATGAGTGGTCTCCATGACCTTTTGGTTAAAGCAGCTGGATCCCACACGGTTGACCCCACAGTTCGAGTCCTAGACCCAGCAATTGGAGAAACATGCCAGACACATGTGCACGCATGCCCCAACTCCTGAAAGGAGGGAGAAATGGAGGAGAAGGGATTGAAGTTTGACCATCCCCCATGAAAGAGATCCTTTTTCCTCTCCCTGTCTCTGTCACAAGCACATGTTCCCTCTGGCAAAAATGTGTTTTAAATTTAGAAATGTATAAAACATTCTGTGGCCCAGACAGTGGGTGGCCCCCAGGTCCAGTGGATGAAAGCTTCTACCTGATTGCTATCCTGGTTACCTGACTGCCCTCTGCTCCCGCCTCTCAGTTTCCCTCTCTCTTCCTAGAACTATTTACTGGACAGACTGGGGCAACACGCCCCGCATCGAGGCCTCCAGCATGGACGGGTCTGCACGGCGCATCATTGCCGACACCCACCTCTTCTGGCCTAACGGCCTCACCATCGACTATGCCGGGCACCGCATGTACTGGGTGGATGCTAAGCACCATGTCATCGAGAGGGCCAATCTGGATGGGAGTCACCGCAAGGCTGTCATTAGCCAGGGTGAGGCCCTTCTTCCGTTCTCCTTCATCTCTCTTCCTCCTTCCCCGTCCCAGCCCCCAGGAGGCTTGGCAGGAGGGGAGATGTTTGGAGTTGCCAGACCTGGGCCTAGGAGCCATGGCAGGCCATGTCTGGACTGAGGTCTTCCTTGCCTTTCTCCAGGCCTCCCACATCCCTTTGCCATCACGGTGTTCGAAGACAGCCTGTACTGGACAGACTGGCACACCAAGAGCATCAACAGTGCTAACAAATTTACCGGGAAGAACCAGGAAATCATTCGCAACAAGCTTCACTTCCCCATGGACATTCACACCTTGCACCCCCAGCGCCAGCCTGCAGGTAAAAATCTGCCCATCAGTGAGCAGAAGTGTCCTGGTGCCTCTGAGAACCTTCCTAGCATCTGTCACAGTTGCCAATCGCCCTCACGCACGGGCTCACGGCTCCCTCTGCTGGACATTTGGGATGGTACACTTCTGCCTGTTGCCTTCTAATTCACACAAGCATTTACAGGACATGTTCCCTGTGTCCAGTATTCATTGCGCCAGCAGCTGGGGTAGATTCAAAAAAGTAATAAAATATAGTTCTCCTTTCAGGGAGCTCACATCCTAGCCAAACCTCTGCTCTCTAATGATGGGGACACCTTTTATTTATTTATTTATTTATTTTGGAGAGATTTTCACTGTAGGGCGCGTGCGCTCGCCACACAGACAGAGAGAGACATAGAGACAGAAAGCGAGAAATCACCCCCCAGGGGGGATGGTCACG
>NW_006160074.1:3333464-3382218 GCF_000334495.1 Tupaia belangeri chinensis | reverse complement strand
CCGCAATCCCTTCTCCTCCATTCTCCTCTCGGGATCTTGGGCACGCATGCACACGCACCCGGCGTGAGTTTTAAGCCACCGGGTCCGGGACACGAACCGCGGTCGACTACATGGGAGTCCAGCAACATAGCCATTACGCTAACTGCTGGTTCCCGGTGGGGACACCTTTGCAAACTTTTAGTCTTACCTGACCCTCTTGCTCTGGGTTCTTTGAGCAGGGAAAAACCGCTGTGGGGACAACAATGGAGGCTGCACCCACCTGTGTCTGCCCAGTGGCCAGAACTACACCTGTGCCTGCCCCACCGGCTTCCGCAAGATCAGCAGCCTCGCCTGTGCGCAGAGTAAGTGGGTCTGGGACCCTGGGCTGAGTGTGGGTGGGTGGAAGGCACAAGGCTGAGAACCAGAGGGATTGCCTGAGGTGGGGAAGAGCCAGACTCCTCAGGAGCCCTTTCAAGAGGCTGAGGGATCCTACTTCAAAGCTGAGGGCTGAGGGCCCAGCAGTCATTGCTGAAGGTTGGGTGACACCACCCCGCCGAGTAAGGACACTTGCAAGGAGGCTTGTGTGTTCATTTGCCAGGTAGGATGTCTTATCTGTAGGCAGCAGAGGGCCTCAGGCTTTTCTCTTTTTAAAACTTTATTCATTTTAATTTGACCAGAGAGGGACAGAGTGAGAACGAGAGCAAGTGAGAGGGAGAGAGAGAAGGACAGAAGGGGAGAAAGTGAGGAAGCAAGCCGCCAGGTCCAGAACTCGAACCATGGTTGGCCATGTGGGAGTCCAGTGCCCTTAACCACCACATCACCTGCTGGCCACCGGCCTCCGGCTTTTCCAGAAGGCGAGAGAATGATTTCCTACCTCTTTACCTTTTACTTCGCTCTGCCGAGGATTTCCTTTCCGCCTTTAAGCCCGGGAGCCCAGAGTCAGCTCCCTGGTGATGCTGTGTGTGCAGGCCTGGGACAGTACATGTCTAGTGAGTGATGGATGATGGGGCTCCTCGGTCTCTTCCTGAAAGGTTACTTTGGCCTCCGTTGAGCTCCAGCAGGGGGTTTTTGCTTTGAGAGGGTAGCCCTGAGTGCTCAGTGCCGCTGGTGTCTTTTTCTAATAGTCCAGAGAGGGGTGACACAGGCTTGGGACGTGACCCACAGGGGCCTGGATAATTCCTCACACACCAGCAGCTCTCCTTACGTATTGCTGTGTACACCGGGGACCCTCTTACGGCAAGTTAAAATCAAATTCTCTTGGGATCTGAGTCCTTCCCAGAGAGTGCAATTAGGAGAAAACTCAGACTTCACTCTGACTTAGTTTCACGCTCCAAGGTTTGCCCTTGTAGTCCTTTCTGTCTGGCTCTTCCCCTGGTGTCTTGGTGAGATGTAAGACGTGTCCCCAGGAACTGCCCCCCTTAGGGTTTCCCAGAGCTTGGAAGCAGATAGTCACATCAGGCAGGAAGTGCCTTTCCGGGCAGAATGGTATACTGGGCAGTGTTCAGACAGGCCAGAGCAGCGGCAGAGAGAGGAGGGAGAAGCACCAGCTGGAAAGAAGCTGTGCAGGGGGCCGGCAGGTGGCGTAGTAGTTAAGGCACTGGACTCCCACGTGGCTGACCACGGTTCGAGTAACAGACCCAGCGGCTTGAAAATCACACTGGGTGCATGTGTACAGGTGCCCAAAATCCCAAGAGGAGAATGGAGAAGGGATTGCAGTGAGACCATCCCCCTAGGGGGTGATTTCTCACTTTGTCTCCCCGGACAGCACATAAGCCCAATAGCAAAAAAAAAAAAAAAAAAAAAGCTGTGTAGGGGAACAGCCAAAGCTCTGTCCCTGGAGGTGGACTGAGTCTCAGCTCTGGTGCTTTAATGCCTGAGGATCTTGGGCCAGTTTACTTGATCTCTGGCACCTCAGGGGTGCTCACCTAGAGAGCAGGAGTGACTCGCCTACACCCCAGAGTAGTGAGAGGCAGAAAGCGCACACGGTGCTGGCAGGGAGGAGGTGCTGCATGGCTGTCATTAGCTTGAGTCGTGATCTGGGCAGAGGATGGGGTTGGATGGGGGGCTGGGGTGGCAGAAGCCTGAAGCAGACCTGGAATCAGAGAAGCCAGGACATGGGGGAGAAGGAGTAAAGTAAGAGGAGAGAGAAATTGAGACGCATCTGATGGATGCTTGGACACGAGGCATTTCTGTGCCCTGGGGAATTGTAAAGTCCGTCCGCCGCCTGGGGTGCCCAGGGCTTGAAGTGGGTCTCGTATGAGACCAGGAGGCTAAGGGCACCCACTCCCAGGAAGTGCGATTGAACCAGATGCCACACAGATGAGCATCTGCGTCTGTCACTGTTCCTGGATTTAGAGCATTAAAAGAAGACCCCTTTCGGCCTTTGATCAGGTCTTGACAAGTTCCTGCTTTTTGCCCGAAGGATGGACATCCGTCGGATCAGCTTCGACACCGAGGACCTGTCCGACGATGTCATCCCACTGGCTGACGTGCGCAGTGCTGTGGCCCTTGACTGGGACTCCCGGGATGACCACGTGTACTGGACAGATGTCAGCACTGACACCATCAGCAGGGCCAAGTGGGATGGAACAGGACAGGAGGTAGGGCCTGGCGCGGGCCAGGCCCGCAGGGAGGGCAGCGTGCGGGGCGGAGTCCGCCCTCTCCAGGGAAAGGGTTTCCCTCTCCTTCGCCAGTCTTGAGAACTGGTGGCACTTGGGCCCCAGGACCAGGGGGACGGTCGGTGACGCCGCTTTGCTTGCTGCCCAGGTGGTGGTGGGCACCAGCCTGGAGAGCCCTGCAGGCCTGGCCATCGACTGGGTCACCAACAAGCTGTACTGGACAGATGCAGGTACGTACAGGGAGCCGTGTCCTGGTCCCTGGAGGGCCCTTACTTATTTACTTTCTTTTATTCTTTTTTAAAGAAGATTTATTTACCTATTTTTTTCTTTTCTTTTTCTTTGGAGAGGTTTTTGCTATGGGGCAAGTGTGCTCACCAGAAAGACAGAGACAGAGAGACAGAAAGTGAGAAATTACCCCCCAGGAGGGATGGCCACACTGCAATCCCTTGTCCTCTATTCTCCTCTTGGGATCTTGGGCACGCACACACACGCACCTGGCGTGAGTTTAAGCCACCGGGCCCAGGACTCGAATCACAGTCAACTACATGGGAGTCCAGCGACATAGCCATTACACCAACTGCTGCTCCCTCTATTATTATTTTTAATTTGACCGGGGCGGGGGTTATGAGAATGCAAGCCGCTAGATCCAGGACTTGAACTGTTGTCAGCTGTATAGAAGTCCAGCGCCTTAATCACCATGCCATTTGGTGGCCCCTAGAAGTCCTCTTATTTAAAATGCTGGCTTTAGGGGCCAGCAGGTGGCATGGTGGTTAAGGCCCCGGACTCCTATGTGGCCGACTATGATTTGAGTTCCAGACTTGGTGGCTTGCCTTCTCACTTTCCTTCTCTCAACCTCTCTCTCTCTCTCGTCTGGTGAGCACATGTGACCTGTGGCAAATTGAATAAATAATTTTTTAAGATAAATAAATAAAACCCTGGGTTCAGGTAGAAGGGACCCTGTGCCCTCCTGGACTGCTTCGGTCTTGACGTGAAGCCCTTGGTAGGGCAGAGTGGGAGGGGCTGCCGCAGGGCTGAAGCGAGCAGCTTGCATCATGGCAGCTCAGTGCTTGAAGTGTTTTAAGGCACCTCAGATAGAGAACCTGTGCTCTGTGGTTTTCCTTCCATCATTGTCGGGATATAACAGGGATTTACGGGGCCAGCAGATGGCCTAATGGCTCTGTCACTAGACTCCCACATAGCCAACTGCAGTTTGAGTTCTGAACCCAGTAACTTAAACCTCACACCAGGCGCGTGTGCATGCGTGCCCAAGATCCCGAGAGGAGAATTGGAGGAGAAGAGATTGCGGCGTGCCCATCCCCCCTGGGGGGTGATTCCTCACTTTCTGTCTCTGTCTCTCCAGTGAGTGCACACGTTGATAGCAAAGTCTCTCTCTCTCAAGGGCATTTATTAGCCAGGTGGGTGTGGGAGGCAAAGGCGATTCCATAAACTGGTGCTGCTCCAAGTGCAGTCCCTGCTGCGGCAGCGTTTGAGAAGCCGGACCCTCTCTAGACTTACAGAATGAGAGTCTTTGGGGGTTGTGTTCGGTCGTCTGTATTTCAGCAAGCTCTACTGATTCTTTTTGTTTCATTTTTGCTAAAGAGTGTGTGTGCTCACCAGAGAGACAGAGAGGTAGAGGCAGTGAGAAGTCGTCCTCCAGAAGGGATGGTCATGCTGCCATCCCTTCTCCTCCATTCTCCTCTCAGGATTTTGGGCACGCACACACAAGAACCCAGTGTGATGGACAAACCGCCGGTGCCAGGGCTCAAACTACACAGTTGCCCACATAGGATCTAGCACCTTAACCTCCACTCCACCTGATTCTTTTTTTTTTTTTCCAAAAGAATTGTTTATTTAATTCCATTTGTTGTTATTATTATTTTTAAATTATTTTTTAGAGGTTTTTGCTATAGGACATGTGCGCTTGCCAGAAAGGCAGAAAGAGACAGAGATAGAAAGCGAGAAACCACCCCCCCCGGGGGGGGGATGGTCACACTGCAATTCCTTCTCCTCCATTCTCCTCTCGGGATCTTGGGTACACACGCACATGTGCCTGGCATGAGTTTAAGCCATTGGGTCTGAGACTTGAACCGCGGTCGGCTGCATGGGAGTTCAGCGACACAGCCATTACGCTACCTGCTGGTCCCATTATTTTTTCATTTGACCAGAGAGAGGCAGAGAGAGAGAGAAAGGGAAGGCGAGAAAGCAACTCGCCCGATCCGGGACTCGAACTGCAGTCAGCCACTTGAGAATCCAGTGCCTTTAACCATCACGCCATCCACCAGCCCCCTCCTCCCGATCCTTATACACTGGCCCCCACTCTCCTGATTCTTATACACACTGAAGTTTGAGAGTCACTGCCTTAAATGATTTAGGACAGACCGAGTCTCTTGCTTAGGTTTGGCAGGCCTTGCTCTTCCAAGAAAGGAACTGATCCTTTCTTGAATGTCTTCTCAGCTGAGCTCACTAAATAGCACTGTGCGTCTGCCACAACATATGTACCGAGTATCTCCTGCGTGCAAGCTCTGAGCTGGCCCTGGGGAGAGAGGGTGAGGGGCAGCACTAGCGTTGGTGTCTTTCTGTCTTTACTTCTGGTAGGCACAGACCGGATTGAAGTAGCCAACACGGACGGCAGTATGAGGACAGTACTCATCTGGGAGAACCTTGATCGTCCTCGGGACATCGTGGTAGAGCCCATGGGCGGGTGAGCACTGCCCTTTGGAAGGAGCTCCACTCCCCTTCCCCCCATGCCTGGGCAGCTGTGGGGAGTCTGGAGATTAAGGAGAGTGGCCAGATCTTGTGCAAGTGTAGGAACCACAGAGGGTCCTGGCAACCCTGTCTCCTCTCTGAACAGACCACCCTTTTACATTTTTCTTTCATTCTTTCTTTTCATCTTTTGGTCTACTTCCAAAAATAAGTCATTGTGATTTTTAATAAAGAATTATTATTATTTTAAAAAATTTTTTAGAATTCTTTTTTATTTATTTAACTTTATTTCTTTATTTTAATTTGAGGAGAGAGGGACAGAATGAGAGAGAGAGAGAGAGAGAGAGAGAGAGAGAGAGAGAGAGGAGCGCGCAGGAAAGAGTTCCAAGACTTGAACGGTGGTCAGTCATGTGGGAGTCCAGTGCCCTTCACCACCACACCACCTGATGGCCCCAAGAATTATTTTATTTTAACTTTTTATTTATTTACTTTAATTTGACCAGAGTGAGAGTGAGGGGGAAAGTGAGAAAGCAAGCCACCGGGTTCGGGATTCGAACCGTAGTTGGGCATGTTAGTGTCCAGCACCCCCAACCATTACTCCACCTGCAAGCCCCGATTTTTTTTTAATGGAATTCCCTATAATCTCTCTCCAGTGAAAATCATTGTTAGTGTGACCAGCAGATGGCATAATGGTTACATTGCTGGACTCCCAAATAGCCAACCACAGCTCATACCAGGCATGTGCGCATGTGTGCCCAAGATCCTAAGAGAAGAATAGAGGAGAAGGAATTGCGGCGTGGCCATCCCCTGTCTCTCTGTCTCTCTAGTGAGCGCTCATGCCTTATGGCAAAAATCTCTCGAAAACAAACAGAAACCATTGTTAGTAATTTAGGATATTTTTCTCAGATTTTTCTTTTGAGTGCACATAAACACTTACTGGTGCTGGTAGTCTCAGTTTTACAATAAATACACTGTTTTATATACCTTCTATATCATGGACCTTGCCACTTGAGCATACAGATGGACCTTTTTCTTAATTGTTACAGTATTTTTTAAGTTTATTTACTATAACTGTTTTATTTTTTAGATTTTTCTTGCCACAGGGCATGTGTGCTTGCTAGAGAGAGACAGAGGGTGAGGGAAAGTGAGAAATCACCCCACGGAGTGGGTGGCCATGCCAAAATCCCTTCTCCATTCTTCTCTGGGAATTTTGGGCAGGCACACAAACACACATCTGGCATGTTTTTCAGAGGCTAGAACTTCAGAGTCAGGGTCCAGCAGGTGGCCTGGTGGTTAAGGTGCTGGACATTCCCACATGGCTGACCATGGACCAAATCCTGGGCCTGGTGGCTTGCTGTCTCTCTTTTCCTCTTTCTCTCTGTGTGTCTCTCTTTGGTCAAATTAAAATAAAAGAATTAATGAATAAAGTTCAATAAATAAATCTTTTATTTATTTTTTTTGGAGAGGTTTTTGCTATAGGGCGCGTGTGCTTGCTAGAAAGACAATATGGGAGTCCAGCACCTCAACCCCTACGCCACTGCCGGCCCCTTGTATCACTTTTTAAAAAATAATTACTTGTTTAATTTTATTTATTATTTTAAAATTTGACCAGGCAGAGATGAAAAGTGAGAAACTGAGACTCGAACCGTGATTGGCCATGTGGGAGTCCAGGGCCTCAACCACCACACCCCCTGCTGGCCCCTAAATAAGTAATTCTTTAAAAAAACAAACAAAAAAAACTTTGGAGTCAATCATGTGGGATCTAGCACCTTAGCCTCCTCACCACCAGCTGGTCCCTCGTTATTTTTTCCTTTTTTAAAGAAATAATTATTTATTTAATTTAATTTATTATCAGTATTTTATTTTTTAAATAATTATTTAACTTTATTATTATTATACTTTCAATTTGAGCAGAGGGACACACAGAGAAACAGAGGGAAAGTGAGAAAGCAAGTCACCAGGTCCAGGATCTGAACTGCAGTTGGTCATGCGGCCATCCCACTGGGAGGTGTCCAGCACCCTCACCCACCACACCACCCACTGGCCCCTATTACCATTATTTTTTAATTCGGCAAGAGAGAGAGAAAGCAAGTTGCCAGGACTAGGACTTGAACCACAGTTGACTATGTGGGAGTCCAGGACCTTAACCACCATGCCACCTGTTGGCCCACCCCATTATTCTTTAACACATCTATAAGTAGTTAAGGACATTTTTCAGTTCTTAATTCTCACCTCCTTTCGTTCATTATTCCCCAGTTGGACTTATTTGCAGTGTTCCTTGAGCTGTGGGCTCTGCGTTTATTGACTCTGGGGTACCTTTGGTAGTGATAGACCATACAAGGCCTTCAGAAATGGCCGAGCCCTGTACTAGGCTAAGCCCTGGGTCAAGAGACCGGGGCAGTTACCAAAGGTAGAAACCCAGAAACCTTAGGCACCCTGCAGCCTACTGGGTATGAGCTGCAGTCTTTGTAAGACCTCCTTTGCCTTTGCCCAGGTACATGTACTGGACCGACTGGGGTGCAAGCCCCAAGATTGAACGAGCTGGCATGGACGCCTCGGGGCGCCAGGTCATCATCTCTTCTAATCTGACCTGGCCCAATGGATTAGCCATTGACTACGGGTCCCAGCGCCTGTACTGGGCTGATGCCGGCATGAAGACCATTGAGTTCGCTGGGCTGGATGGCAGCAAGAGGAAGGTAAGGGCAGTGCTGAGGCCTCTTCCCTCAGCCCGCCGGCCTCCAGGCTTGCACTGCTGGGTTGGCTGCTGAGAGAGGGCGTGGCACAGTGCAACCCAACCTCAGCTGTCTCTTTGGTGCTGAGGGTTCTCTCCAGAGATCGCGGGGGTTGGGGGTGCTGCTGGTTCACGGTGAACAGGAAATAGGGATGTGTATGGATTGCGGGCTGGGCCATCAATGCACAGGCTTTCCTAATAACCACCACCAAACACTATTCCCTCACCAGTGGGACACTAGGCCCGTGATCAATCTGTTCTTTTTTTCCTTTTTTTAAAGGTTTTTGCCAAAGGGCACATGTGCTCACTGGAGAGACAGGGAGAAACAGTGAGAGGGAAAGTGAGTAATCACCTCCAATTCCCAGATTGGGGTGGCCACATTGCAGTCCCTTCTCCTCCATTCTCCTGGAATTTTGGGCACACATACACCCGCCCGGCCTGGGTTTCAAACCACTGGGTCCAAATTTGAACTGTGGTCAGCCATGTGGGAGTCCAGCGCCCCAACCACCATGCCACCTGGTGGCCCCTTAATCTGTTCTTTTTGTTAATGTTTACTGTGGTATAATTTCAAGCTCACAGAAAAATTGCAAGGATAGCAAAAAAGAACAAATACGTCAAGAGCTGCCACGTTTGGTTTACCGTTCTCAATCACCTTCTGCGCACGCGCACACACGCAAACACGTTATTTTTCTGAGCAATTTGTGATTAAATTGGCTTGCCCTTGACTCTAAAATATCCCAGTACATATATCCACAGAACAGAACATTGTCTTATCTAGCTGCAGTATAATGACCAAAATCAGAAAATTTAACATGGATACAGTATAGCCAACCATCTAACTCACAGTCCACACTCGGTTTCACTGTCACTTGCTCCAATAAAGTCCTTGATAACAATTTTTTCTTGCTGAAAAAGCAAAAAAAACTCTTTAGCCTAAGATTACTCATTGTGTTTAGTAATCAATTTTCTTTTTAACTTTATTTATTTATTTATTTAAATTTGACCAGAGAGGGACAGAGAGAGAGAGAGAGAGAGAAAGCAAGCCACCAGGTCCAGGACTCAAACCGTAGTCAACCATGTGGGAATCCAGTGTCCTTAACCATCGTGCCACCTGCCGGTCCCATGTCTCTTTAATCTCTAACTGGGGATACTTGTTCAGCCTTTCTAAGTCTTTCTTGACCTTTCCATTTTTCAAGAGTTGAGGCCAGCTGTTTTGTAGGGTACCCCTCAATTTGGACTTACCTGGCATTTCCTTCGGATTGCACTGATTCTGCATTTGGGTGGGAATACTACGTTAAGCGAAATCCAGGCCGGAGGTCTGAGTGTATATCCTCAGCAGGCAAAGATGCTGACTTGTCGCACTTTTGTGGCATGTAACTTTGCTTGATTAAGGGGCTGTCTTCTGTACAGTAACTATTTTCCTTTTGTAATTAATAAGTAATGTGTGCAGAGATACTCTGAGATTATTTAAGTAATACATGATTTTAAAAATCATCATACAACCTGGGACCAGCAGGTGGCGTGGTGGTTAAGGGCACTGGATGCCCACATGGCTGACTGTGGTTTGAGTCCCAGACCTGGCAGCTTGCTTGCTTACTTTCACTCTCTTGCTCTGTCCCTCTCTGATCAAATTTTTTAAAATAACAATAAATACATAAATAAACAAAGTTTAAAAATAAATAGCAGTTTAAAAAGAAATCATCACCCAGCCTTTGGGGCCAAATATTATCACAATCATATCATAGGTTAGTAGACCAGAGCTTGGAGAGGTCTTATAAGTAGCTCTTGCTTGTGACCAGCAGTTGGCATAATGGCGATGTCGCTGCACTCCCAAGTAATCAACCATGGTTTGAGTCCTGGACCCAGTGGCTTAAACTCATGCTAGGCATGTGTGCACACATACCCAAGATCCTGAGAGGAGAATGGAGGAGAAGGGATTGCGGCATGGCCATCCCTCAGGGGGGGGATTTCTCGCTTTCTGTTTCTCTGTCTCTCTTTCTGGTGAGCGCACACACCCTATAGCAAAACCTCTCAAAAAAAAAAAAAATTAGCTCTTGCTCAGGATCACACAGTAGGTCTCAGTGACAGAGCTGCATTCCAACCCCATGCCACGCTCTTGGCGGCTGCTCTGTATGGTCAGACCTTGCTGGGGATGACACAGTGCTGGGGCCTTGGCAGGTGCTCATTGGAAGCCAGCTCCCCCATCCATTTGGGCTGACCCTGTATGGAGAGCGCATTTACTGGACGGACTGGCAGACCAAGAGTATACAGAGTGCTGACCGGCTGACAGGGATGGACCGGGAGACCCTGCAGGAGAATCTGGAGAACCTCATGGACATCCACGTCTTCCATCGCCGGCGGCCCCCAGGTGAGCAACCCTAGGCTGGTATGGGCTTCTCCTTGGCCTTCCCCATGCCTTCCGATGCCTAGCCCTGTCCACTGACCACCTTCCTCCTTCCTACCCAGTGTCTACACCATGTGCCGTGGAGAATGGTGGCTGCAGCCACCTGTGTCTTCGGTCCCCAAATCCGAGTGGCTTCAGCTGTACCTGCCCCACAGGCATTAACCTGTTGCCTGATGGCAAGACTTGTTCACCAGGTGAGTCGAAGCCTCACAGATCTGGGTAGAGCCTTTTTGGGAAGTGACTCTCTTCTCTCCCCGCAAGTGGGCTCCAGTGTGGTCCAAGAAACTGTGTGTTCTGATGTTTCTAGAGGATGGAGGTGAGACCCAGAGCTTTTCTAACAGGGGAGAAGCCCCGGGAGCAGGTAGACGTGATTGGACGTGAAGTTCATCTAGTTCTTTCTGTATTTTTATGATTATTAGAAGAAAAAAAATATCGTTTTTCAAAAAATTTTCCATTCCTTTGTTGGAAAATTATTATGATAGATGAACTTGGTTAGAATAAGGTACTTTCCTTTCATCTGCCCAAATTAATATGATAAATATAAATACGTATGAAGTCTACAAAGTAATGGCACCTCCCCTGACACATGCCATTTTTGGGAATGCACATCCTCTGTGATAACCTCTTCAGACAGTCCCAGAAGCAGGACCTGGCCAGCCAGATGCTAGGAGCCAGGGTCTTTCCCTCGGGCACCTGCCGTGTATGAATTCTAACCTCCCCAGGAATTGGAGCGAGGAGAAGCTATGGACTGTGAATTGAGAAAGAAAAGAGCCCTATAAGGGTCCCTTTACTCCCTTTCTTTTCTTTTTAAGAAAAAATTCTGTGTTTTTATTTATTATTATTTATTTGCTGTGCGCTCACCGGAGAGAGACAGAGTGAGAAAGGAAGCCGCCCGGTCTGGGACTAAGTGTAATTGGCCATGTGAGAATCCAGCATCCCAACCATCACGCCACCTGCTGGCCCCTTCACGTCTTTTCTTAAACTTCATGGTAAAGGGGTCTTCAAAGAGAGCCACTTCTGCGATATTAATAAAGGATATCATTTATGAAGAGACGTGAGACCGAATGCTGGGTGCTCTGTGTATACGATCTCTTTCCATCCCAATAGCCACCCTATTATTGCCCCCATTTTATCCATGAGAATACTGAGTTGAACGCTTTGAATAACTTGTGTAGGATCACAAACGTAGAAACTAGCAGGGCAAAGACATGAGCTTCAGTTTTCCCAACTCTACATCCTCTTGACAGCTGGGCTAGAGTGATCGTCCTCCTCCTTCTCTCTACCTGGGCAGGCATGAACAGTTTCCTCATCTTCGCCAGGAGGATAGATATACGCATGGTCTCCCTGGACATCCCGTATTTTGCGGATGTGGTGGTACCAGTCAACATTACCATGAAGAACACCATTGCCATCGGAGTGGACCCCCAGGAAGGTCTGTGCGGGCCTCCCTTCCTACCTGCCCCTTAGCAAGTGCTGTCCCCTCTTTCCTAACACCTACACCTCCTGCTAGCAGCCCAGGCACTCCCTCTGGCACAGTCCCTGTCCCCACTGCTGTAGCACTTTCTCATGGGTCACAAGGGCATGGTGTGAGGCCTTCCTCTCTCCAGCTCCTATCCTGCTATGCTGTTTCTACATGTCCCTGGATTTCTTATGCTGGTGGCCACAGTGCCCTCTGACCTGGGCATGAGTCAGCTGTGTGTGGCCCATCGCAGGAGGGGAGGGTCTAGGCTGAATCAAGCTTTGCCTCTCCAGGGAAAGTGTACTGGTCTGACAGCACACTGCACAGGATCAGCCGTGCCAGTCTCGATGGGTCGCAGCATGAGGACATTATCACCACAGGTGGGCCTCCCCCCCAGCCTGGGGACCACCTGTCTGGCTGCAGAGCTGGGGAAATAGCCCGTCTGTTTTAAAGCAGGAGCCAGTGTGCTCGTTTGACCTCCTGCAGGGCTGCAGACCACAGATGGGCTCGCGGTGGATGCCATTGGCCGGAAGGTGTACTGGACAGACACGGGAACGAACCGGATTGAAGTGGGCAACCTGGATGGGTCCATGCGGAAAGTGTTGGTGTGGCAGAACCTTGACAGTCCCCGGGCCATTGTCCTGTACCATGAGATGGGGTGAGAGCGGGTGCTGTTGTTCTGTTGGCAGGGTGGGCTGGCTCAGCCGAGGCTACGAGTGGGATGAAGGTCAGCAGTGGAGGGCAAGCTCACAGCACAGGGGCACCGTGAGCCCTGGAGCTCGCTGCACACTGCACTGCCTGGGCTCTTCCAGTCTCTGTGATACCCTTCGTGGTGGCAGCGAAGTGCAGAGGTTCAAAGCATGAGCTTTGGGAGGGCAGGAGGTGGCACAACAGTGACACAACTGGACCCTCTCTGTGCACGTCAGGCGTGCATCTGTGTGCCCTTGATCTGGGTGGGCTGAAGCGGGGGTGGATCCGGGTGTGAAGACCCTGTTAGGGATGCCAGTTTTCCTTTCTTTCTTTTCTTCTTTTTTTTTTTTAAGAATTATTTATTTTTAATTTTATTATTCATTTACTTATTTTATTTTAACCAGAGAGAGAAAGTGAGAAAGCAAGCCACCAGATTCAGGACTTGAACCATGGTCGGCCATGTGGGAATGTCCAGCACCTTAACCACCACGCCACCTACTGGTCCAATCTTTTCTTCTTCTTCTTTTTTTTTTTTTAATTAAGGTTTTGCCATAGGGCTCATGTGCTCACTGGAGAGAGACAGACAGAGAGACAGTGAGAGGTAAAATGAGAAATCACCCCACAGAGAGGATGGCCATGCTGCAGTCCCTTCTCCTCCATTTCCTCCTGGGATTCTGGGCACGCAGGTACACATGCGTGATGTGATGATGTGATGTTCAAGCTGCAAAGTCCGGGACTCGAACTGCAGTCGGCCAGGTGCGAGTTCAGCAGCTTAACCACCAGGCCACCTGCTGGCCCCAGGATGCCTGTTTCTCTCTCTCTTTCTCTCTCTTTCTCTGTCATGGAAGAAAGGAATGAATAAACTATTTTAAAGAAAAAAAATGAGCCTTGTAGGTAGGAGACCAGGATTCCAAATTCTTTCATTATGTATTAGCTGCATTATTTCGGGCCCAGGATTTGACCTCTCTGGCCCTCAGTGTCCTCACCTATAACATGCAGATAATAATGAAAATGGATACCTCGTGCCCCTTCCGAGGATTAACCGAGACAATTCACATGAAGTACTCTGCAAATGTCTAGCACATAAGTACTCACCGTCCGTGTGGCGTTCTGGGATGACCCGTGCTCGGTCATGTCAGGTAACCAGCAGGTATCTTTCCTGGCCCAGGTTCATGTACTGGACGGACTGGGGGGAGAATGCCAAGTTAGAGCGGTCCGGCATGGATGGCTCAGACCGCACCGTGCTCATCAACAACAACCTGGGTTGGCCCAACGGACTGACCGTGGACAAGGCCAGCTCCCAGCTGCTCTGGGCCGACGCCCACACTGAGGTGAGAGCCTTGCCCCTGCTCCTTCCAGCAGCCTAGAGAGATGGGAGGCCTGAACAAGATCTTCACTTAGGGGGCCAGCAGCAGATAGCGTAGTGGTTGAGATGCTGGACTCGCACATGGCTGATAGAGGTTCAAATCCCGGACCCAGTGGTTTGAAACTCACACTGGGCACATGTGCATGCATGCCCAAGATCCCAAGAGGAGAATGGAGGGGAAGGGATTGTAGAGTGGCCATCCCCCCGGGGCGTGATTTCTTGTTTGCCGTCTCTCTGTCTCACTCCGTCTCTCCAGCGAGTGCACACGCCCTGTGGCAAAACTCTCTTAAATATAAAAGGACCTCCACTTAGAGCTCCCGGTCCCCTGGGGGCCACCCCATCCTCTCCTTCCTCTGCAGCGGATAGAGGCGGCTGACCTGAATGGTGCCAACCGGCACACGTTGGTGTCACCGGTGCAGCACCCATACGGCCTCACCCTGCTCGACTCCTACATCTACTGGACGGACTGGCAGACCCGTAGCATCCACCGCGCTGACAAGGGTACCGGCAGCAATGTCATCCTGGTGAGGTCCAACCTGCCGGGCCTCATGGACATCCAGGCTGTGGACCGTGCACAGCCACTGGGTGAGAAGACCCTGGGGCTGGGGGCAGAGCCTCTGGCTTTCTGGACTATCCAGACAGCAGACCGATGCAGACACAAAGCTCCCTTACAGTCAGAGTCGGCGACCTACCTAAGCCCCCTAGGAATAGGCGTGTCCCCTGTGGGTATGGCAGGTGCTACAACTGCTTGGTGCAGTCACCTTCAAAGAACTCCTGGGGACACTCCTGTACCTCACCCTGCAGGCACTGAACCCCATCCCTTAGAACAGCAAGAGTCAGCCACGAGAAGCGAGGCCCTCCGTAGGATCCCGATGGTATTCCAGGCGGGGTGTGAAGTGTGTGCTTCTCTCTCTCCTCACCAGGTCTTAACAAGTGCGGCTCGAGGAACGGTGGGTGCTCCCACCTCTGCTTGCCTCGGCCTTCTGGTTTCTCCTGTGCCTGCCCCACTGGCATCCAGCTGAAGGGTGACGGGAGGACCTGTGACCCCTCTCCTGAGACCTACCTGCTCTTCTCCAGCCGGGGCTCCATCCGGCGCATCTCACTCGATACCAGCGACCACACCGATGTGCACGTCCCTGTTCCTGAGCTCAACAATGTCATCTCTCTGGACTATGACAGCGTGGATGGGAAGGTCTATTACACGGATGTGTTCCTGGATGTTATTCGGTATGAGCAACGCTCAAACCCCCCGAGTTCATAGGCATGGTTATGTTCAGTGTCCAGCTCTAAATGAACTGAGTGATTTGACAGTTGGGGTAGTGGGTTCTAATCCTGACTTGTTCACTTTGTAGTGCTGTCACTCAGAACAGAATTTCAGTTTCATTTGTTTGTTTAAAGACACTTTGGAAGCCGAGTGTATAAAACAAACAAAAAAGCAGATAAAGTCAGGCTGGGGACCTGGAGCTTTCCACACCAACCACTGAGCCTCGAGGGAGGCCCACAAACCCTCTAGGACTCATTGATGAGTAGACCACGTGGCTAGTATCTATATCGCAGTAAATGAGCCCTGGCCAAATGCCAAGGCTGATGGTGGTTTAAAAAGTTGTTTTTAACATTTAAAAATCTAATTTTTATTGTTGTTTATTTTATTTTTAAGAATTATTTTATTTAACTTTATTTATTTACTTATTTTTAATTTGGCCAGAGAGGGACAGAGAGAGGGAGAGATAGAGAGAGAGAGGGAAAAGGAGAAAGCAAGCTGCCAGGTCCAGGACTTGAACCATAGTCGCCCCTGTGGGAGTCCAGCACCCTTAATCACCATGCCACATGCCAGCTCCTTATTTTATATTTTAAGAGTTTTTGCTGTAGGGCATGTGTGCTTGCCAGAGAGACAGAGAGACAGAAAGCGAGAAATCACCCCCTAGAGGAGATGGCCATACCACAATCCCTTCTCCATTCTCTTCCGAGGACTTTGGACATGCATGCACATGTGCCCGATGTGCATTTTTTAAGCAGCTGGGTGTGGGACTCAAACCATGACTGACTACATGGGAGTCCAGCGACGTAACCATTACACCCTCTGATGGTTCCATATTCTTTAAATGTTTGGCCCCTACGCAGACCTGTCAGTAGTTTACCATGGCAGAGATTCTCGCGTGGAGGAACAGGGAGTATTCTCCGTTGCTTTCCCTGGGGGGTGTATTAGAATCTTGTTCTGGGAACAGGGGGACCTGTGCAGTTTAGAGAAGTCCCCAGGTGACTGTGACATGCTCCCCATCCTGCAGGTGTGTCCCCCAGTGGAGGGCCTCTACAACTGCACAGGTACATTTTGACCAATGTGCCTTTCTTATAATTACCACCTAGCAGTCCTCGTCCCCTCCTAAAAATATGTGGGGAATGTCTAACCTGTCTTGGACAAGATACGGGCTCAGATCCCCTGCTGTTCCCAGTTGGCAGGAAACGCTCTGTCCTAAGAATTCATTCATTTGTTCTGTGACTACATTACCGAGCTCCTGTCGCACTGAGCGCTGACGAACATCTTAATAAGTGCTTGGACTCCGCCCCTATGGAGCTCACAGTCCAGGGGGTCCAGTTATGGGCACGTCAATTAAAGGAGTTTTAAGCTATCTCTGCTCAGAGGAGTCCTTCATCCAACCCCGTCCCTCCCCAAGGCGAGCAGACCTGAATGGCAGCAACATGGAGACTGTGATTGGGCGTGGGCTGAAGACCACCGACGGGCTGGCAGTGGACTGGGTGGCCAGGAACCTATATTGGACAGACACAGGCCGAAATACCATTGAGGCTTCGAGACTGGACGGTTCCTGCCGCAAAGTGCTCGTCAACAACAGCCTGGACGAGCCCCGGGCCATTGCCGTCTTCCCCAGGAAGGGGTACGTTTATGGCCAGTGAAAAGAGATCTGGGGAAGCAGGGCCGGGGGAAGAGGCCCTTGGAGTGTCCCCACACGCTATGGAATCCACGTGTCCCTGCCATCTGCCACGCCTTGGTGATGATGGCCCTGTCATGTCTCAGGTACCTCTTCTGGACGGACTGGGGCCATATTGCCAAGATTGAACGGGCACACCTGGATGGCTCCGAGCGGAAAGTCCTCATCAACACGGACCTGGGCTGGCCCAATGGCCTCACCCTGGACTACGATACCCGCAGGTAGGAGCCCTGTCCCAAGCAGCCTCCTGGAAACCAGGTGGGCAGAGGAGAGGGTGGTTGTGTTTGGATGAGCTTGAAGTAAGGAAAATCAAAAGATAGGAGGTAAGAGGGGAAGAGGCAGCAGTGGGAAGGATGAGAGGCCTACAGTCTTAGAGCAAGGGTGGCCAAGTCCAGCCTGTAGCCCTCGGCTGCATTTGTTTGGCTGGTGCTTTTTTAATTTAAAAGATTTTTAAATGATTTATTTATTTAAATATTTATGAAAGGTTTCTGCCTTAAGGTGTGTGTGCTTGCCAGACAGACAGAGGGAAAGTGAGAAATTACCTCAGGGGGATGACCATGCTGCCATCCCTTCTCCTCCATTCTCCTCCCAGGATCTTGGGCACGCATGCACATGTGCCTGGTGTGAGTTTCAAGCCACTGGGTCTGGGACTTGAACCGTGGTCAGCCGTGTGGGAGTCCAGCAGTGTAACCACTATGCCATCTCCTGGCCCCTTGGATGGTGCTTTCAATTAAAATATCTTTAGCAGGGCATGTCCTTTGAGTGAGCCATAAGTCCATTCCTCAATTCATTGAAGGGCTGATTCTTATATTTCCTGATAAACATGAGTCCCTGGGATTTGCAACTTTGGTTCTAGGTTAAAAAATGTTGGAGGCTTTGAAGCATTCTGTTCTCCTGTCTCCAGAAGAAGGGGAAGGAAGGAAAGTCTCCTGGAGAGGTAGCAGGATACCCTCTTGTTTTAACCTCAGTGAGGTTCATGGAGACTGAGTTCTCGTCTTGAAGACTACTCAGAAGTATGTGGGCTTAGAGTCTTGAGTAGGAGTCAAAGGGTGATCACGTTACTGAAGATGAGGCTGTGGGGGGCTAGCAGTTGGCATAATGGCTATGTCGCTGAACTCCAATGTAGTCAACCGCAGTTCGAATCCTGGACCCAGTGGTTTAAACTCACACCAGGTACGTGTACGTGCATGCCCAAGATCCCGAGAGGAGAATGGAGGAGAAGGGATTGTGGCGTGGCCATTCCCCTGGGGGATGCTTTCTCACTTTCTGTCTCTCTTTCTTTCTGGCGAGCGCACATGCCCTATAGCAAAAACCTCTTAAAAAAGAAAAACAAAAAGATGAGGCAGGACAGTGGCTCCTCTGAGGTTAGACTTTCTACCCCTCCCCATAACAGCCCTGGCCTCCTACTTAGGAATCACCAATTTCCGTCATCAGCGCTAGGACTTACAGGGATCTCTCTCTCTCTCTCTCTCTCTCTCTCTCTCTTTTTTTTTTTTTTTTTAGCTCTCTCTTTTTTTTTTTTTTTTTAGAGGTTTTTGCAATATGGTGCATGCACTCGCCAGAAAGACAGAGAGAGACAGAGAGACAGAAAGCAATAAATCACCCCCCACGGGGGATGTCCACACCACACTCCCCTTGGCGAAAAAACCGGGCTCCTTGGCAAACCTTTTTAAATTTTTTAAATTCTTTTTTTAAAAAGATTTATTTATTTTTAATTATATTTATTATCATTATTCAATTTTGACCAGAGAGAGACAGACAGAAAAAGGGAGAGTGAGAAAGCAAGCTACCAGGTCCGGGACTTGAACCATGGTCAGCTATGTGGGAGTCCAGCACCTTAACCACCACACCACCTGCCAGCCCCCCTGGCAAGCCCTTTGACCACCTGCCTTCTCTCCTTTTCTGCACAGGATATACTGGGTAGATGCCCATCTGGACCGGATTGAGAGTGCTGACCTGAATGGGAAGCTGCGGCAGGGCTTGGTCAGCCACGTGTCCCACCCCTTTGCCCTCACACAGGTACTGGCTCAGGAGAGAGGTAACTAAACCCTCTGGACTGGGGTGTTTCTTGGGGTTTAAGTCAGCAGCCTGGGCTGTCATTGCTCCTGAGTGAGCATGCTGTGAAGGCTCATTTTAGGGTGTACACTGAAGGCTTGTTACCAAGGGCCCCAGTCCTCCCATCCTGCCACTCCCATGTGCTAGCATTCACAACAGTGGCTCCCAGACAGCGGTGCACAGTTAGATGTGGAGCTTGTTAAAGGGCAGCTCCTGGGCCGTGGCTCTAGGGAACCTGCCTTATGAGGACTGGGCCCAGGAATGTGCATTTTGACAAGATCCCCTCAACATCTGAACTGAGGCTGCTCACTTAGTGGCAACAGGATGGAGTGGCTGAAAGCCAGAGTCCTGAGTCATTCAGCAACAAGGAAGTGTTTATTGAGTATCTCCAGTGTGCCAGGCACCGGGGTTCAAGTTCTATTAAGTAACTGCTTAGCTCTGAAGAAGCTTCAGTTAGTTGTAAGATGAATTAGCTTCATAGTAGTATTCTCCTGAATTAGGCACAGGCGTTAGCACACTGGCTGGCACTGGACACTGACTATATGTTATCTCCAGCCTTCGTAGTTAGTAGTAGTAGTCGTTCTTGAGAGTCCTGACATTGTAAAAGAATTTGGGGGAGGAAAAAGATTCGCCAAGCCTGAGGCCAAAAGGAGGATTCATTTAAAAATCTTTGTCGCTTTTTGACAAACACCATCTATCACCTTCTCTATTCTATATTATATCCTATCAGCCAAAAAGATTTTATCTGGCTTTCCTTAATGAGATATAAATACACATTAATTTTGTTCCAAATGTGAAACCATAAGGAACAGCAAATGCGATTTTCAGCTCCTAACACTTTCCCTAGACTTTCTGATACTATCCCCAAGGCAGGCGGGGAAACACCTGCATTGCGCTTCCCACCAATGGTTGAGACTAGCACGATCATGGTGTTAGAAAGAAGCTGCCCACAGATGGAAGCGGAGGATTTAGGCAGGCTCTGAGCAATGAGCCCAAAAGAATGGAGACATAGAAGAATCTCCAAGGGCTGGCAGGTGGCATGGTGGTTAAGGGCATTGGACTCCCACATGGCCAACTGCGATTCGAATCCCAGACCTGGAGGCTTGCTATCTCACTTTCTCTCTCTCTCTCTCTCTCTGTCCCTCTCTGGTCAAATTAAAATAAATAATGAAATAATTCTTTTAAAAAAGAAGAATCATCTCCAAATTCACTTCTGTTTGCTAGGAAGTTGCCACTCAGCCAACCGACTGAAGACTGAGTGTTAGGTGTTGGAAATTCAAAGAATGAAACACATTCTTGTCCTTGCAGAATTTCATCTAGTAGGACAGACAGACGTGTAAACAGTGTCGGTGGAAGTAACTACAAGGCACAGAGTAGCACGGAGGAGAGAATGGTGCACTCTGTGTGGATGTGGGGCGACTCCTGGACGGGGTCCCATTAGGCTGTGCAGAAGCTGACCTGGCGTATAAGAGAGCGAGGAGCTCAGCTGGGGGGGGGGATTCACACGCTCCGAGGCACAGAGACTGCCCTGGGGGCTGACTGCTGGAGGAGAGTCACTCTTGGGGTTTCTCTATTGAGTAGCAGGACAGGTGGATCTACTGGACAGACTGGCAGACCAAGTCAATCCAGCGCGTTGACAAGTACTCAGGCCGGAACAAGGAGACGGTGTTGGCGAATGTGGAAGGACTCATGGATATCATCGTGGTTTCCCCTCAGCGGCAGACAGGTGGGCTCCTGGGTACTGAGGCTGCCCCCTTCCTGTCGGCGGGTTAGTTGGTTACCCCCAAAGACTGTTACTGAGCAAGACAATTTGCAAAAGAGCCTTTTGATTCACATTGTAAGCTCTTCGGCCTTTTCATCCTCATGGTTAGAGCCTTCCTGCTCTGCTATCTGTAGGACTGGGGTGACTCTGGACTTGCTCGCTTTTGAGAAGTGTCAAATCAGGAGACCTGATTCCTTCCTCAACTAGGCTCCCATCTGCGTTGTTTGCAGGAACCAATGCCTGCGGTGTGAACAATGGTGGCTGCACCCACCTCTGCTTTGCCAGAGCCTTGGACTTCGTGTGCGCCTGTCCTGACGAGCCTGATGGCCAGCCCTGCTCCCTTGGTGAGTTGCACTAAGTGGTCCCTGGACAGCAGGAGGGGCAGGGAGCCAGCAACCTCAGCTTGGTCCTTCTGGTGTCCCCATCACAGACTCTTGTCATGGAGTGACTGGGGGCAATGCATTTGGGCTTTGGAATTGCTCAGACCTGGGTAGGTCTGGATGCTGGCATTTTATTAGGACAGAATTCAGGTTTGCTGATTCCCAGATCCCTGAGTCCCAGATCCAGTGTCTTGAAGACCACACCAGGTGCACGTGTGTGCATGCATGTGTGTGCATGCACGCATGTGCACAGGATCCCAGGAGAAGAATGGAGGAGAAGGGATTGCAGCATGGCCACCCCCCCTCCATGGGGTGATTTCTCACTTTCCCTCTTATTGTCCATCCCTGTCTCTAGCAAGCACACACACCCTATGGCAAAAACCTCTTAAAAAAAAAAAAAAAAAGAAAGAAGGGCTCTGGGGCCAGCAGGTGGCATGATGGTTAAGGCACTGGGCTCCCACGTGGCCAACTGCAGTTCAAGTCCCAGATCGACCGAGCAGCTTGAAAGTCATGGCAGGTACATGTGTGTGCATGCCCAAAATCACAGGAGAGTGGAGCAGAAGGGATTGCAGCGTGGCCATCCCCCATCCCCAAGGGGGAGATTTCTCGCTTTCTCTCTCATTGTCTTTCTCTCACTCTCTCTGGCAAGTGCACATGTCCTAAGACAAAAACCTTTAAGAAAAGGGGGAGGGTCCTCTAATGAATGTGCCTAGGACTAGGGGAGCTAAAAGATTGCTTTGACAAATTCTCTAGCTGCCATTCTCAGACCACACGAAGACGTTTTGGGCTCCAGTCATCCACTCCACTCTTCTTTCTTTCTAGTACCTGGCCTGGTGCCCCCAGCTCCTAGGGCTACCAGCATGAGTGAGAAGAGCCCAGTGCTACCGAACACCCCGCCCACCACCTTGCACTCTGCTACCACCCGGACCCGTGCATCTCTGGAGGAGGCGGAAGGCAGGTAAGTAGGTTCAGTACAGGATCGAGGGCTCTTTGATTCAAGTCACCATCCCCCACAGCAGAAGACCAGAGTGCCAGCCTTATCATTGTAGCAGGAAGCAGGTGGGTCACATCATTTGCCACCAGGCTGTGCTATCTGGGACAGAAGGTGATATTCAGACTTGTAGCTTATTGCAAGTGATTCCCTTTTTAGCTCTGAGGGCAAGAAGCCTTCAGAACAGCTTTAAAGAGAAAGCACTCGGGAAGTCTTCCACATGGCACACTTCCCTCCCCTCTCTCTATGACTTGTGCTCTCACATCACAGGCATTGTATGTATGGAGGGTCTTCAAAAAGTTCATGGAAATGCAGAGTATAAAAATAAAACTATGCATGGATTTCAAAAAAAAAAATATTTTTATACCCTAATAGACTCACACTCTAATTTGAGACTCATACTCACACTTTAATTTGACCAGAGAGAGAAAGAGAGAAAGGGAAAGTGAGGAAGCTAGCTGCTAGGTCCAGGACTCAAACCGGGGTCGGCCGTGTGGGAATCCAGCGCCTTTACCTGCCACGCCACCTGCTGCCCCCTCCCCCCCATTTAGGTTTTTGCCATAGGGCATGTGTGCTCACCAGAGAGAGACAGAGAGAAGGAAAGTGAGAAGTCACTCCTCAGGGGAGTGGCCATGCCACAGTCCCTTTTCTTTCATCCTCCTCCTGGGATTTTGGGCATGCACGTGCTTGTGCCCGGCATGATTTTCAAGCTGCCAGGTTTGGATCCAAACCACATTCGGCCATTTGGGAGTCCTGCACCTTCCCAGTATGCCACTTGCTGGCCCCTTCCATGGACTTCTTGAAGTCCTCTCCTGTATGGTCTTATCCTATAGTAGTCTGTAGACTGTGGCTTTATGACTCGGAATAAAATGTTTCCTTGGGGTATGGTAGCCTTAGCTTACAGTACCCACCACTATTAAATTAGCAAGCACGGTCATGAATAGTTCTCAAATTAAGTGTAAAATATTATATTTTAGGGGCCGGCAGGTGGCGTGGTGGTTAAGGGCGCTGGACTCCCACATGGCTGCCTATGGTTTGAATCCTGAACCTGGTGTCTTGCTTTCTCACTTTCCCTTTCTCTCTCTCTGTCCTTCTCTGGTCAAATGAAAAAAATAAATAAATAATAAAGTTAAATAGACTAATTATTTAAAAACATTGTATTTTAATAAATTGAAGGTGGTATTAATTTAAAAATGCATCCTGGTTTGAAAGAGTTAACTGACAGCACTCATGAGATGTTATTGACTCAGAATATAGAAAAAAATGCACACCTCCCTAACTGATGAAATGTGATGTTACATTCAAGTTAGAGAAATCTTTATCACTATGTTTTCTTTTCTTTTCTTTTTTTAAGAGAGATTTTTGCTATAGGGCCTGTGCGCTTGCTGGAGAGAAAGAGAGACAGAAAGTGAGAAATCACCCCACAGGGGTGAGGGCCACGCTGCAATCTCTTCTTCTCACATTCTCCTCTTGAGATTTTGGGCATGCGTGCACATGCGCCCGGTGTGAGTTTTAAGCCAACTGGTCCAAACTGTGGGAGTCCAGTGACATAGTCATTACGCCCTCTGCTGGCCGCATCACTGTGTTTTTCATTTACACATTATAAAACAATGTAGAAATAGAGATAGGAATAGAGAAGACATGAGCACCTATACACACACACACGCACGCACACACACACATATATATATAAATTACCCTTGATATTTTGATATGTCTTTACATGCATTTTTCTAATTAGAATAGTTTTTAATTTTGTTTTTCCCCTGCCGCAACGTACTGGTCTCTTTAGTTTCAATGCCAGCTATAATTTAAAAGATACTTGACACTTGATTTTAATTCTATAGACAGAAACATAATAATATTCCTAAAGAACAGGTCTAGACTCAATGTCCCTAAGTTACAAGATTTTCATATCATCAAATTCATGTATTGTGTGCCCCATTTTCTCTCGTTAGTACAGTTTGTAAAAGAAAGTAATTATCCGGGTACAAGCCTGTGCCTTCCTGGCTAACATTTAAGCACTACCAATCGGTATTTCTGGATTTTTCTAGGTTGTGTAGAAAACTTTTGGACCTTTCTCAGGCTTTTTCTTACCGTCAGAGTTCTGTGGGAAGATTCCATGCATTTTTGTTTCAAATCCACTTGCAAGTACCTTTCTACAGCCTGTTAGGAGATGCCTGCATTTCAAGTTAACGGCCTGAGTATTCCCTCCGGATATTTTACATATTCCCTTGTGAAAGACTGAAGGAAACAAAAACAATTGTTTTTGACATTGTGACCATTGAACCTTGAAATAATCTTTATCCAGTCAGATTTGTTTAGCTAGCAGCTTCTTTTGACTCATCTTAATAGTTTAAGAAGGGACCAGCAGTTAGCAAAATGGCTATGTCGCTGGACTCCCACGTAGTCAGCATAGTCAACCGCGGTCTGAGTCCAGGACCCAGTGGCTTAAAACTCACACCGGGCACGTGTGCATGCGTGTCCAAGATCCTGAGAGGAGAACGGAGTGGCCATCCCCCCCAGAGGGTGATTTCTCGCTTTCTGTCTCTCTGTCTCTGTCTGTCTGTCTGGCGAGCACATGCGCCCTATAGCAAAAAACCTCTCAAAAAAAAAGTTTAAGAAAGCCTTTTTTTTGAGGCTAGCAGGTGGTATGATGGTTGGGAAGCTGGGATCCCTCATGACTGACCATAGTTCAAAGTGGCTTGAAAATCATGCTGGGCGTGTGTGCAGGTGCGCCCAAAATCCTGAAAGGAGAATGGAGGAGGTGGGATTGTTTCATGGCCATTGCCCTTAGGAGGTGGCTTCTCACTTTCTTTCTCTCTGTCTCTTTCAAGCCAGTGCAGGTACCCTAAGGCAAAAACCTTAAAAATAAATAAATAATTTTAAAAAGGAAGACTTTTACCTTTTTTCCTTTTTTTCCCTCTACGTATTCAAGAGAGAGAGAGAGAGAGACAGTTACCCTCAATAAGGTCTTAGGCCACAGTCCCCTTCGTCCATCTCTCTACTTCCTAAGGATCTTGGGCAGCTGCATACATATTTGGTGTGTTTCAAGACCTCCAAAGATCTAGCCTACAGTCAGCCATGTGGCTTCCAGCACTGCAGAATAGCACACTACCACCTGTATCACTGAGGCTGGGCCAAGGGCTTCAGCCTGTTATTATTGTTATATATAATATATACATAGAATTATATTATTCTCATGAGAGAGAAAGTTAGTTCATGAGAACCCATGAGCATGTACACAGGAAGGAGAGAGAGAGAATTATTTTTCTTTTTATTTTTTTTCTTTTATTTTTTTCCACATTTTATTGATTCACAAATACCTTAAACTAAAAATATGGACAAAGCTAGAATCTAGTGGCAAGTGCACTGTAATTTTCTTCTGAAACTTTTTTTTAAATTGATTAATTTACATCCATTCCCTGAGCATTGTCACAGCAGACAAAATATGATTTCCCATCCAGAATATACTGCATAGTGGTTTAATCATACGTATTTTTTCTTTTGACGTGTTTTTGCTATAGGGCACGTGTACTCTCCAGAAAGACAGAGAGAGACAGAGAGATAGAAAGCTAGAAATCACCCCCAGGGGGATGGCCACGCCACAATCCCTTCTCCTCCATTCTCCTCTCGGGATCTTGGGTACGCACAGACACACGCCCAGCCTGAGTTTAAACTGCCAGGTCTGGGACTTGAACCACAGTCAACTACATGGGAGTCCAGCGTCATAGCCATTAGGCCATCTGCTGGTCCCAGTTTCTTCCTAATTCTTGAAGTTTAATCTGAGTGTTCAGAGGCGTGCAGAAGGATGTGCTCTGCAATCTCTCTCCCATTCCATTTTCACTCTTTGTGCATCAGATTCAGTGAGAGGAATATTCTGACCCTAATCGTATTCAGATATTTGGAAGCTGTTCACTTGGACCTGTCTAGACACTTAGAGCATAGAGACACTAGAAATGAATCTGGAGTAAGAAGTCTCAGCAGAAAATCTTCATTTTTGGTCAAGGAAATCAAATTTCACAGCTGAAGTTCCGTATCCACCTCAGGATGGGCTTGGCCTGGGTTTGTGACTTTCCACTAGAAATTAATCTGGAGTAAGAAATCTCAGCAGAAAATCTGGCTAGCATTGGGCTCCGGGGGCTGTGGGGCCTAGTTGGGGGAGCTTTACAGAGGTGAAGCTGGACCCAGAAGGTACAGGACAGCAGAGAAGGAGCTGGCTAGATGGATTATCTTTTTTTTCATTTTTTGGTATAGGACAGTGTGTTCACTGAAGATAGAGAGAGAGAGAGAAAAGAACTGTGAGAAATCACGTCCCCAGGGGCGATGGCCATGCCACAATCCCTTCTCTTCTATTCTCACCTCTGGATTTTAGGCACACATGCACCCATGCCCCGCGTGTTTTTCAAGCTGCTGGCGATGGATTCAAACCACCCCGCTGACTATGTGAGGTCCAGCCACCTTAACTTCCATGTCACCTGCTGGCTCTGAGATTTTTCTTTTTAATTGCCCGTAGGCAAGTGTGCTCACCAGAGAGAGAGGGAGAAGGCACCACCCAGTGGGGCATGGTCAGGCCACAATCCCTTCTCCTCCATTTCTCCATCTTCTTGGGATTTGGGATATTTATGCACATACTCCCGGCATGATTTCCAAGCTGCTAGACTGGGATTTGAACCGTGGATGACCATATAGGATCCAGCTCACTTAACCACTAGGCTACGGGGCCAGCCCAAATAAGGTGTTCCTTACAGGGTCTTGCTAGGTGGCATTTATTCTTCTCCAGTCTCCCAGCTAGCTCGAACTACCAGCACATACCACCATGCTTGGCCTGTTTAGGTTGGACCAGGAACCGAACCCAGGCCTCTCATGCAGTTTCAGCCACCGCACAGCAGTGCCTTCCAGCTTGCACCATTGTGGCCCGACTAGAAAGCCGATGGTTGATGTCCTTAGTATTCTTGCAGGCTTTTAGCCCCTTCCCAAATCTGCCTCTCAATGTTAAAGGTCCCTATTTTAAAATGCATTTCAACACAGAATAGTGGCTTGAAAACAGTGACTCACAGATTTCTTTCCTGGTCCTGCCTTTGCCATGTGTCTAAGTTTGCATCTGATCTGTTCTCATACCTGAAAATGCACTCACAGGCCCTGGGGTAACACGAGATCTTCGTCGCATACGAGGAGCCTTCACATCTGTTTTCTGTGCCCACAGATGCTCTGAAAGGGATGCCCGGCTGGGCCTCTGCGCACATTCTAACGAGGCCGTACCTGCTGCCCCAGGTAAGCCCTGAGTGACAGAGAAGATGTGGGAACCTAATCTCCACTGATGCCATTTACAACCTCATGGAGACCCTGGGGTTGATGAGCCCTGGTCTGCGGTAAAGTCCATGGAAATAATCATCAGATTATATAGACACCACTTAGGACTTGCTTTCCTGTGCCAGGCGTTTGATGAGCCACATAAAGCCGTGTGTGCGTGTATGTGTACGTGTGTGTACGTGTGTGTACACACACTCATTCAATCTCTGCCAGCTCTGTGAGCCACGTATTACACTTCACTAATGAGAAAACTTAGACGTAGAAGGAGGTATCTTGCCTTCAGTCACAGAGCTAAGAAGGGGTGAATTGGGATCAGGCATATAGGTTTCTTCTTGGCCTCCTCCCCACCGTCTGTGGTCTCTCCCCTGACGCTCCTAGCCCTCCTCCGAGGTCCAAAAGCTAAAAGGAGCTGAAAGCTATAAAGGAGCCCTCCTCTTCCCATCCCTCGCGCCAGCACCAGCTGACAGGGTGTGACTAGTCCCTGCCTAGCATCTCTGTTCTCCCCAGGGGAAGGACTCCACGTCAGCTATGCCATCGGCGGACTCCTCAGCATCCTGCTGGTGTTGGTGGTGATTGCAGCTTTGATGCTGTACAGGTAACCTCGGCCTCGCTACTGGGGCAGCGTGCGCACGGGCCCTCGTTAGCACATCTGGGGTCTTCTGAACTCCACGCTTCACTGATCGGCCTCTGGCCAGCCTTGCTTCAAGACTAGGTCCCTGGTCAGAGCAGTAGAAGTAAAGGGCAGGAACTTACCTCTTCTTCCCCCGTCACTGCCTAGGCAGTGTCCTCATTTAATGAACACAGCAACCCTAGGGGTTTTCTCTGGACTCAGGTGCTGAGGGCACAGAGGATGTCACCGAAGGTCACAAAGAGGCAAAGCTGGAACTGACTCTAGCATATTTGCTTTTCCACTACCCCACACTACCTCAACCCACAGGAATGGGAAATGATGTTTTCTCAAACAAACACAGGCCCTTACTACAATAGTGGTGGATATACATTGCTCTGTAGTGATCGTCATGGGAAGGTAGCCGGTGTCATTTTCAATTTAGAATCTTTTTTTTCTTTTTAAGAGAGACTTTTGCTATAACGTACATGTACTCACTGGAGAGACAGAGAGATAGAAAGCGAGAAATCACCCCCTGGGGAGGATGGACATGCCTCAATCCCTTCTCCTCCATTCTCCTCTTGGGATCTTGGGCACGCATGCACATGCGCCTGGTGTGAGTTTGAAGCCACTGAGTCCAGGACTTGAACTGAGGTTGCGTAGGAGTCCAGCAGTGTAACCATTATGCCATCTGCTGGTCCTGAGAATGTTTTTCTTTTGTGAGAGAGATTTTTGCTATAGGGCACAGGCACTCACTGGAGAGACAGAGAGACAGAAAATGAGAAATCACCCCCTGGGGGATGGCCATGCTACAATCCTTTTTCCTCCATTCTCTTCTCAGGATTTTGGGCACACACACCTGGCGCGAGTTTTAAGTCGCCAAGTTCAGGACTTGAACCACGGTTGACTACATGGGAGTCCAATGATGTAACCATTATGCCATCTGCTAGTCTCTCTCTCTTTTTTAAAGTTTTATTAATTTTTTTAACTTCATTTATTTAAATTTGACCAGAGAAGGACAAAGTGAAAGAGAGAGAGAAAGTGAGAAAGCAGGCCACCAGGACTGGGACTCAAACCATGGTTGGCCATGTGGGAGTCTAGCACCCTTAACCACTACGCCACCTGCCAACCCCTCTCTCTCTCTCTTTTGGAATTTTGGGGAAGCACGCACACAAGCCCAGTGCGAGTTTTTGTTTTGTTTTGTTTTGTTTTGTTTTTGTTTTTGAGAGGTTTTCACTACAGCACGTGTTCTTGCCAGATAGACAGAGAGAGACATAGAGACAGAGAGCGAGAAATCATCCCCCAGGCCAGGGGGAATGGTCACGCCGCAATCCCTTCTCCTCCATTCTCCTCTCGGGATATTGGGCACGCATGCACACGCGCCCGGCGTGAGTTTTAAGCCACCGGGTCCGGGACGCGAACCGTGGTCAACTACATGGGAGTCCAGCGACATAGCCATTACACTAACTGCTGGTTGCCCCCAGTGTGAGTTTTAAGCCACCGGGTCTAGGACTCAAACTGGGGTTGATACATGGGAGTCCGGCATCATAACCATTATGCCATCTGCTGGTCCCATATTTTCTCCCAAGTATTTTTTTTTAAGAATTATTTATTTAATTTTATTTATTCATTCATTTATTTTAATTTGACCAGAGAGAGACACAGAGAGAAAGAGATGGAGGGAAAATGAGACAGCCAGCCACCAGGTCCAGGACTTGAACCATGGTCGACCATGTGGGAGTGTCCAACACCTTAACCATCACACCACCTGCTGGTCCCTCCTCCAAGTATTTTAAACACAGCTTACAGCAAAAAATATCTGGGTTTTGCTGCTGTTCCTGCTAATAATGTAATGATAATAACAATGACAACAGTTACCATTTAATGGGTAGGTGTCAATGTAGTCTTGCAACACAAGTATTGTTATTCCTCACATTGCGGATGAGAATCTGAGACTCAGAAAGTTTAGATTCCGTCTACCAAGATCCCGGCTAGTAAGTCACAGAGGTAGACTCAAACAGATCTATCTTGACTCTAGAGCTTAGTATGTTAGTTATCAGTTACTGTATAACAAATTGCCCTAAAATATAGTATCTTAAAATGACAACCATTTATTATCTCCCAGTTTCTGTGGGTCAGAAATCTGGGTGCTGCTTAGCCAAGGTCTCTGCCTCATGGTGGCTCACGGGCTGCAATGCAGGTATCAGCTGGAGCCTCATCCCAAGGCTTGACTGGGGAAGGACTCCCTTCCAAGCACACTCATGTCACTGTGGGCAGGATTCAGCTCCCCGCTCATCACATCCTTGTCTCCTGGGCCCTTTCATGGGGCAGCTTACAACATGGCAGCTTGCTTCAAAGCAAGGGCAAAAGGGAGGCAGGGAGGGAGGGCACCCTAGGAGAAAAGCAGTTTCTCTCCTAAGTAACCTAAGCTAATGCCCATCACTTTCTTCTTCTCCTTCCTCCTCCACACCTTAACCATGCTTCTCCCTCTTCTTCTTCTCCCTCTTCTTCTCCCTCTTCTTCTTTCTTCTTTCTACTACTTTCTTTCTTTTCTTCTTTTTTAAAAGAATTATTTATTGGGGTCTGTAGATGGCATAGCACTTACAGTGCTGAATTCCCGCAGGGCTGACTACAGTTTGCGTCCCAACCTGGTGGCTTGAAACTCAGACCAGGTGCATGTGCGTGTGTGCCCAAGATTCCTGGAGAAGGGTAGAGAAGAAGGGATTGTGGCATGGCTATCCCTCCTGGGGGGTGATTTCTCACTTTCCCTCTCACTGTCTCTGTCTCTCTCTCTGGCGAGTGTGTACACCCTAAGGCCAAAATCTCTTTAAAAAAATTTAACAAACAAAAGAATTATTCTCTCTCTTTCTGGCGAGTACGTGCACCCTAAGGCCAAAATCTCTTTAAAAATTTTTAACAAACAAAAGAATTATTTAACCTTATTCACTACTATTTTATTATTATTTTTTAAAATTGCCATAGGGCCTATGTGCCCACCAGAGAGAGACAGAGCGAGAGAGAAAGTAAGAAAGCCAGCTGCCAGGTCTGGAACCACAGCCAGCCATGTAGGAACCCAGCACCTCAACCACCATGCCACCTGCTGGCCCTGAGTGTCCATCACTTTTTGCATATTCTTTTTTTTTTTTTTAAGAATTATTTTATTTAACTTTAATTATTTAATTATTTCAATTTGACCACAGAGGGACAGAGTCTGAGAGAGAGAGAGAGAGCAAACCACCAGGTCTGGGACTCAAACCACAGTGGGCCATGTAGGAATCCAGCACCCTTAAGCACCATGCCACCTGCCAGCCTATATGCCCCAGCATATTCTTTTAATTAGCAGCAAGTTACCAGGCCCAGCCTACACTCAAAGTGAGGTTACTCGGAAGGGTGTGAGTACCAGGAGGGTCACTGGGGCCATCTTGGAGGCTGCCCCTGCCCCCCAGGGAGGGACCACAAACCAATTTGAACTAATTTCTTATCACCTTCTGTCCGAAAGACACAAAAAATCCAAGTTCACCGATCCTGGAATGGGGAACCTGACCTACAGCAACCCCTCCTACCGCACTTCTACTCAGGAAGTGAAAATCGAAGCAGTCCCGAAACCAGCCATGTACAATCAGCTGTGCTATAAGAAAGAGGTAAAAATGGACATTTCTATTGTGGGGGAGAGGTGGGAGGGATCGTTCTCCTTGTTCCCGCATAGATCAGCACAGGCTGCTGGTTAGTCCCACCTACCTCCCTGGAAGTCATAGTGAACAGAAGAACTGAATGTAACCCGAGTTTCCGGGGAGATCTAGGATCTCTGAGGGACTGGCTGAGGGACCCTGGTAAGAGCAGTTTAGAAAACAGGTGCTGGAACATTTAGATCTGAAAGCAGTGAGTGCGCACCTCTGCCAGGAGGTATTTTTCCGGGCTCATAAGTTCTTTCTCTCCCGGAATCATCATTCCCCTTCAATGAGGCTGTGCCCCTCATTGGGAACACCCCGAAACATAAGAGCTCCTGGATGCTCCCTTTTCTAACCTCTGACCCAAGCTGGTGGCACCTACGCCTGGGAGTGTGGCCTTTGATTGATTGACTGATTTTTTAATTCCTTCATTTTAACTTCACTTCAGCGGAAAATTGCTGAATGTTTAGGCAATGAAAAATAGTCCCATTTCTACAAGGGCTCTATAGCCTGGGATTTTCAGTCTTCCTAGTCTGATAGAACCCTTGTTTTTTCCTAAAATCCTGTAATTTTTCACCAGAAGCTATTCCTTACAAAGAAGCTATTTGTACATGGCTGGCTTTGTCTAGCACGGCCAAAACCTGCCCTCGCACCTGCAGAGCTCTCATGCACAGTGAACGTGTTTTACGTAACATTCCCGTGCTTTCTGCCTCTATGGATTCCCGTATTAAAAAAAGCTTCCACCACAGTCAAAACAGAATCTGCAATGGTAGAAATGGGAAACCCCTTCCCGAAGAATATCTTTGACATAAAGACTCCTGAAGATTCTTGGGTTCCTGGAATGTCTGTGGTCCAGAAAAAAACCACAGTAGGGGGTCACAGGTTGAAACGAAAACCATGTGACCCCTTTCTCTGATGTCTGCTTCTTCCTCAGCAGCTCTTTCATCCCTCTGATAGTCTTTCGCCCTTTCTCTTCTGATTTCCTCCCGATTCCAGGTACCTGTTGTGTGTGTACAGGGAGTGGTATCCCCCAAACTACTACTGCCATGTGCCCTCCCCTCCCTGACTTACCCAGTGTGTTTTCAGGATAAGACTCTGTGTGGACTGCGTCTTTTCTGACACTAATTTCACCTGGAGGGTATGCTGGGTGAATGGGTGCCTGTGCCCGTGCGTGTGCTGTGTGTTCTCCAGGGACACTCCTCACTTAACGACTGAGCTAGTTCCTATGGCTAGATCCTTAAGTGAATTGGCCAATAAGCGAGGAGCTTAAAGGCAGGTGTCTTATGTGTTGTGGTGCCATAGGGTATGTATTTTTCAATAGATATAATGTACACCACACTAGAATAATGTCATTCTATCCATACAAAAAAATGTACATTACAGGAACCAGCAGTTAGCATAATGGCTATGTTGCTGGACTCCCACGTAGTCAACCGCATTCGTGTCCCGGACCTGGTGGCTTAAAACTCACACCGGGTGCGTGTGCGTGCGTGCCCAAGATCCCGAGAGGAGAATGGAGGAGAAGGGATTGCGGCGTGCCCATCCCCCCTGGGGGGGGATTTCTCGCTTTCTGTCTCTGTCTCTCTCTGGCCAGCGCACGTGGCCTATAGTGAAAACCTCTCCAAAACAAACAACAACAAAAAAAGTACATTAAAGGGCCAGCAGGTGGTATGGAGGTTAAGGCATTGGATCCCACGTGGCCAACAGCACAGTTTGAGTTCTAGACCTGGTGGCTTGAAAAACACACCAGGCACATGTGCATGTATGCCCAAAATACTGAGAGGACAATGGAAAAAGGGAATGCAGGGGCCAGCAGGTGGCATGGTGGTGAGGGTGCTAGATTCCCACATGGCCAACCCCGGTTAGAGTCCCGGATCTGGCGGCTTGCTTTCTCACTTTCTCTCTCCGTCTTTCTCTCTCTCTCACACTTTGTCCCTTTCTGGTCAAATTAAAATAAATAAATAAATAGGGACTAGCAGTTAGAGTAATGGCTATGTCACTGGACTCCCATGTAGTTGACCGCGGTTTAAGTCCTGGACCCGGTGGTTTAAAACTCACACCGGGCACGTGTGCGTGCGTGCCCAAGATCCTGAGAGGAGAATGGAGAAGGGATTGAGGCGTGGCCATCCCCACGGGGGGTGATTTCTCACTTTCTGTCTCTCTTTTTCTCTTTCTTTCTGTCTGGTGAGCGCACGCACACTATAGCAAAAACCTCTCCAAATAAACAAATAAATAAATAAAGTTAAATAAATTATTTAAAAAAAAAAGAAGGGATTGCAGCGTGGCCATCCTCTCGGGGTGATTTCTCACTTTCCTTCTCTCCCGGTTTCTCTTAAGCAAGTCTATAGTGAACAAAAAAACATTTTTTTAAAATTGGGGCTGGCTGGTGGTGGCATGATGGTTAAGGTCGCTGGACTTTCACATGGCTGACCATGGTTTGAGTCCGGGCCTACTGTCTTGCTTTCTCACTTTTTCTCTCATGCTCTCTCTCTTTCTCTCTCTCTGTCCCTCTCTGATAAATTTAAATAAATAAATAAATAAGTTAAATACAATTATTATTTTTTAAAATTAAAAATAATGAACCATACCTTAGATAAGTGCCAGGAAGTGACAAGACACACTACAACACAATATAAATGGGGTGTAATTGGTTTTATTTATTCTGAATACCACTATGGGCACACAATAAAGTACAAACTCACAAAGGAAATATGTAGCCTTGCGTGATTGCGAATGCTTTTCGTGTAGTGAGGACTAGCCAATTGGTTGGAACGAGACAAAGACTGAGAAGGGGGTTGCCCTTGCTGGAGAACTGGTTGCAAGTCGGAGTGGTCGTTAAACAAGTGGGTCGTTAAGCGAGGACCTTCTGTATGTCTCTGCATGACTGAAAGAGTTGTCACTTCCAGAAGGCAGGGACTATATTTTATATTGTGTAAACACCAAAGCACTAATGCTGGGTCCTGGTTAATGTACAGGCTCAGAACATATCTGTGGAATCACATTATTATTAAAACAGAGCAGGACCCAGTAGGAACACTGTCGCAGGACAGAACCCAAGCTAGGGCCCATTTTCTTCTGGAGATGCTGCTTGTTATCCCCCAGAAACAGGGGTGACGCCACCTTTTGAAGAGTCCGCAGGGAACCAGCAGTTAGCATAATGGCTATGTCGTTGGACTCCCACATAGTCGACTGCGGTTCACGTCCCCGACCCGGTGGCTTAAAACTCACGTCGGGCACATGTGCGTTCGTGCCCAAGATCCCGAGAGGAGAATGGAGGAGAAGGGATTGCGGCGTGACCATCCCCCATGGGGGATGATTTCTCACTTTCTGTCTCTATGTCTCTCTCTGTCGGGTGAGCGCACGCGCCCTATAGCGAAAAAACCTCTCCAAAAAAAAGAAGGGGAAAAAAAAGAGTCCGCAGAGGGAGAAGCCTAAGCAGAACTCAAAGGCTGCTCTTGGAATGGCCCCAGGGCTCATGGGAGCAGAGCCAGAGTAACCTCTCCAAAACAGCCACAGGTTATGGGCCTACTACGTTGACATTTGAAGGTTATTTTATTTGTTTCATGAGGGAGAAAGGGAAGAAGAGGAGGGAGAGACAGAGAGAATCGAGCACTTCAGCGGGGTCTCCTCATACTCCAGTCCTCTCCCCAGCAGCATTCCCAGCAGCCAGGATCATGGACACCTGCGTCTCTCAGCATTTAAGGTTGACCAGAGATCGGGCCCGCTGTCTGCCATGTGGCTCCAGCATTGCTGAGCAGACCTACTGCTTATGCCATTTACAACCCCAATGAGAGGATTTTCTGGAGCATGCCTATCTTTTTTATAAAATTAATTCATTTTTTTAAGAGCCCTCCTAAGTTTTCACCTTCACAAAATTAGAAAAAAGAGCTCCTGGGGGCTGGTTGGTGGCTTGGTAGTGATACCACACTCCGCAAGGCTGACCCGCCTAGGAGGGTTGCAGGCTTGGATCCGGAGTCCACCTTGGACACAGTAGGCACACTTGCACCCATGATCTGGGGCCGGCTGAGGCCAGGAATGGGTTGTGGCTTGAAAACCCTATTGAGGATACCTGTCTCTCTCCCTCTTTCTTGCATGCTCATAGAAGAAAGAAAGAAACTTAAAACAAACAAACAAACAAAAAACAGAAAGAGATAACGTAATAGCATATAAAAAAAAAAAAAAAAAACAAACAAAGAAAAACAGAAAGAGATAACGTAATAGCATATGAAGTAGTTGAAATCCTGAACAAACGTACATATAATTGCTTTTGATTTTTTTATATCAGCATGCTATCCTATTAATAAACCATAATAACAGTGTAACAGTAGCTAGCCTGCTGTAGTGTGTCTTGTGTCAAGCGTCCTAGTAATTGTATTATTCCACGTCTCCCTTACTAAACCTGACAGCACTGGTTATGAGGTGGGGATAGTAGTATTCCTTCCACACTGCAGATAGAGACTGAGTTTCAGAGATGTGAACATTCGTCCAAAGTGACATAGCCAGTGAGTAGCTGATCCAGGATTTTTCCCTCTTCCCCAATGACCACAGTAATAATCCTCATGTAAGAGGTCTTCAAAAAATTCATGGAGGGCCAGCAGGTGGCGGGCTAGTTAAAGGGCTAGATCCCACACGGCCAATTCTTCGGTTTGAGACCCAGACCTGGTGGCTTGAAAAACATGCTGTGTGCATGCGTGTGTGTGCCAGCAATCCTGAGAGGGGAGTGGAGGAGATGGGACTGTGGTGTGGCCATCCTGCCAGGAGGTGATTTCTCACTTTCCCTCTGTCTCTGTCTGTTTCCAGCAAGCTCATGCACCCTGCGACAAAAACATATTAAGAAAAAATACTATTAAGAAAAAAGTATTCATGGATTTCAATTTTTTACACTGAAATACTCATATTTTAATTCCACTTTTTTGTATATTTCATCAATACCTTCATAGTTGCTCTGCTGTGAGGCCTCATATATCTGCCCCTCACCCCACTCATATGTGTGATTTTATGCCCTTCTCGCCCACGGTCAGGCCACCCACTTCCTTCTTCAGCTCACTGTGGGATCCTTCACAGAGAGCCCACTGACTGACCGTGTCTCCCTGCTCTCCACTTTCTTCAGCTCACTGTGGGATCCTTCACAGAGCTCCTTCACAGACTGACCGTGTCTCCCTGCTCTCCACCCTAGGGTGGGCCTGACCATAACTACACCAAGGAGAAGATCAAGATTGTGGAGGGGATCTGTCTCCTGTCTGGGGACGAAGCTGAGTGGGATGACCTCAAGCAACTGCGCAGCTCACGAGGGGGCCTTCTTCGGGATCATGTGTGCATGAAGACAGACACGGTCTCCATCCAGGCCAGCTCTGGCTCCCTCGATGACACGGAGACAGAGCAGCTGTTACAGGAAGAGCAATCTGAGTGTAGCAGCGTCCATACTGCAGCCACTCCAGAAAGACGGGGCTCTCTGCCTGACACGGGCTGGAAACACGAACGCAAGCTCTCCTCGGAGAGCCAGGTCTAAATGCCCACGTTCTCTCCTGTCTGCCTGTTCCTTCTTTATGGACTTATAGTCCGTGTGCTCGCTTATACAGCAGGCCCCCTTCCTGTGTGTTCCTCCTCCTCCTCCACTCACCCCATAACTGCTCCCGAGCCCTCCAAGGGAGCTCTTTTCCACCCCAGTCCACAACTACTTGGGCACAAAAAGTGATGGCACATCTCAAGAATTTTGACCTGGATTTTACCATGAACCTCACCTCTTGCACTCCGTGGGGCCCCCTGAAACTGGGCTCAGTACTGATTCCTTTTCAGTGCACAGCCCCTCCTCCCCTTCCCCGTACCCTTGGTGCCTGCCTGTCCACAGCACTGCGGCAGCTGATGACCCGAGACTGTACTCTCCCCACCACGCTGGCATGACTGCTGCTTGGAGAGAACTCGCCCATCAGGGGCTGGGGCAGGGGGTTGTGGGTAAAGAGAGGGATGAAGGATGGAGGCTGAGAGAAGAAGAGTTGGCCCAGCTGGTATGGGCATCTGGGAGACCTCCAGCCTTGTGTTGGCAATTTGAAAATGCTTCTGGGGGTGGTTGGGCTGGGTGTCCTGTCCATTGCTGGCAGTGGATGTTATTTTCACCCTAAAAGTCTCTACTTTTTGAATTGCAGACACAGCTGAGATGAGGGTATGGCTAAAGCTCTTCTTCCCCCTGCTAGATTGTCTAAAGCTATTCTTACCTTCACGTGACTGGAGGCCCCTATCACATGGCCATGGCTAGTAGGAACTTCCTCCTGGTGCCACCACTGGACAGTACTTTTCCTGAGTCTTTCATTCTGAATAACCAGATTATGAGCCAGTGGCTTGAGTGAAGGTTAGATCTTGGGGGCCGAGTCTCTACAATGTCCAAGGAGCTCTGCCTAGGCCAGACAGCATGCCGCCTGCACTGTGACAGACAACCATTCAGTCCTTCATGCTCTGGGACTCTAAGGGAAGAGGTCCTGAGACCATCTTTCAAAGAAGCACCAGAAGTTTTCACAAATGGTCAGGAAGAGCAGGAGGCTGAGAGACTTGGGGCACCTGAGGCCTACAGAGATCTCTGAGGTTCGACCTCCTGTGAGCTTTCTCAGGTGCTCAGGGATCTCAGTTGGTGGACAGAGAGCCTGCAGCCATGGGTGGTGAAGTCCCATTCCACCTCTCTTCTCAGATAAGGGACTCATTGCCACGCCAAGCTGCCATCACTTGGCTGTCACGCATTCCCACAGCATGTGTCTTGGGCTAATGTCAGGGGAGTTGAGGCTTTCTTCTGCTCTAAAACTTCTCCCTTGCTTGTCATGTTTCGTTTATGTTTCTGTTTTGGCCTAACTTGCTTTTTCTGACCTAGCCTGGTGGCACCAGCAATCTCCAAAGTCCTGTGGTGAGGAAGGCTGAGGGAAGATCAGACGGTGAGCAAGGGGTAGGAAGGTAGAACAAACCATGGAGGAAGCCCTCCCCACCCAGGGCAGCCCCAGATTTCTCCCCCCAGGAATTAGAAGCAGCAGGAGAGGGTGTCAGGGGCTGAGAATGGAGAGCTGCTTAGGGGAAGTTTCCTGATTTGCAACATCTCCCTTGGTTATTGGTATTGAAAAATCAGCTGCCCAACAGGTCGGTGACATGGTGAGATCCATGCTTTTCTGGTCAGTTGTAAGATTGCTAGAGACGGAGACCAAGCCCTTAGTCCTGTTCTCAGTAGCCAGCCTCAGGTCTGGCCTACGCATTGCAGCCAGGCCAGGCCAAGAAGGCTTTTCCAGTGCACGGGGTGGGGAAGCAAGGTGCCACTCCTGGGAGGGAAGAAGGACAATTCGCACTCGGTAAGGGAGTAAAAGAAGGAGCACTTTGGGTCCTTAGACTCACGGTTGGGGAGAGGGAGAGAGTAGAAAAGTGCATTTCTTTGCTTGGAAAGGGGGAAGGATCTTATGGCACTTGGGCTGTTCAGAATGTAGAAAGGACATATTTGAGGAAATATCTATTTGAGCACTGATTTACTCTGTAAAAAGCAAAATCTCTCTGTCCTAAACTAATGGAAGTGATTCTCCCGCGCTCGAGTGTAATGGTTTTAACGTCACTCACTGGAGAGATTGGACTTTCTGGAGTTATTTAACCACTATGTTCAGTATTTTAGGACTTTATGATAATTTAATATAAATTTAGCTTTTCTTAATCACCTTGCCTGGCTTGGAGTCATGACTAATCCTGCACCTGCCCTGTCTGGCAGACCCGTGCTATGGAACACCTGCTTGCAGAAATGAGGTCCAGTTCCTTTGGGCCTGTGGGGACAGTGACGAGCATTCAAAGGTGTGAGGTTCCTGCTGGGGTTAAGCTCATCTTGAGAAGACAGGTCAAGACCCCAGCTCACTGACTCACAAAGCCCTTTCCTCTAGACAAGGGATGACAGGTTTCATCTTGAGCGGTAATTCTGATTGGCTGGTCCGGACTGCCCAAGGTACTGCCCGGACTCCCCGGGAAAAGTGTGTTGATCACTAGTGATTTTTCCCTCGGCCTCATTGGAGGGAAGTGTCACGGCATGTATGCCATGTATCTTCTCCTTCGAGGTCTTTGAGGACTTCAGTGTCACAGAACTTGACTTTGCCTGGAAGTGCTGGTCGCTGGCAAGATGGTCTGACATACCAAGAAATGTGCTGAGTGAGGAGGGCTAATTCCAGCCTCAGCTCTGTCTGCTCTTGGTCAGCTTCCATCGTTACTCTGGGCATGGATCAAATGGTTACTAAGATCCCATTCATGTTTCAAAAGCTGCCCTCTCAAAGCTCATTTACTGCGTCTCAACACTGGAACCAGGACGTGGGGATCTGGATATAAGACCCTTCAGTCAGAATTGGGAATCGTGCTAGCCCCAATGCCAGACCCAGAACTGGATGTCGCGGCTCAATAAGTCAATTTTCTACACTGCAAATCTATAGAATGATGTCCCCTTTCATTCGTCTCCTGGCATGGGCCAGGCACTGCCCACACCTAAACAGTGGTCTAACGGAGCTTAAAGTTAGCGCCCACCACCCTCCGCCTAAAGAAAGAGGAAAGAAAGTGGGAGCGATGAAGGTAGAAGCCTCCTGCATTTCGTGACAGGAGATTCGAGTATAAACTACAGTACGTAGTTTTTCCAACTTTGGTGAGGGGTGGGTGTGCTAGGACACAGAGCAGTGGAGTAGCTCAAAGATAATCATCCTCCCCACCTTCACTATCCTCTTTTGGGAAACAACAACAACAACAACAGAAGTCATAACAGTAAAGAGCATCCAGGGGTGAAACAGGATTGAGAATTTCTAGTCTGGTTCTATGGATATAAACCTGTAACTGGGTCAGCTGGTGGCGTGGTGGTTAAGGTGGCTGGATCCCACATGCAAACCACACAGCTCGAGTCCCAAGCCCAGCAGCTCAAAAAACATGCCAGATGCCAATGCATGCATGCCCAAAATCCCAAGAGGAGAATGGAGGGGAGGAGAGGGATTTCCTTCTCTTTCTCTCTAGCAAGCACACATGCCCTACAGCAAACTATATATAAACTATATATATATATTCCTTTTCATGGCTAAGAAATCTGTAAGTATGTCTTCTTCATATGTGAATATGACTCAACTGACCCACTTTGTAGGATGTGTGTTTGGGGATGTGTTAAGCAGTCTTTGTTTTGAAACATTTTCTCACTTGCTGGAAAAGTCAGGACGCATTTTTGCATAGAGAAGTACATTATGACTTTCCTGACAAGCCCGTATTTTCTCTCCAGGTCATTCTCCTGCTAGCAGTTGGCAGGAGCTAGCAGAGTTCAGCATAGGGGACATTTATTTCCAGCCTAGGCTCCACTTCACAACTTCGGACTCCTTAACATGGTGTTAAAACAGACCCAGAGAGCCTAATTAAGGGTCTGCGTTTAAGCCCAAAACTAAGTTAACCTTGAGCTCCACGATCTGCCTGTTTCATTTTACAAGACAGGAAGAGCCAAGAACTCACGTACTCTGCCGCTCCCAGTGGCTTTTCACTTCAGCCCCCTAAAAGCCTGTTAAGGAGGTCCCTATCTCTTCTTTCTACCTCCTTCCTCTTTGGTGAGGCTGATAGATCTGTGGTTAAAGTTCTTGGACAGCATGCATTTGGGGGCCTGTGGGAAATGGGAAAATGGGCCATGAAAAAAGAAAATTAAAAAACGCTATACATTCTTTCATTCAACCAGTCCATATTTTTAAAAATTATTTACTTATTCATTCATTTATTCTTAATTTGACAGAGAGAGACACAGAGAGGGAGCAAGAGGGGAAGTGAGAAAGCAAGATACCAGGTCCAGGACTCAAATCATGGTCAGCCATGTGGGAGTATCCAGCACCTTAACCACCATGCCACCTGCTGGTCCCTCAACCAGTCCATATTAAAAGCATCCAAACTTTGAGATCCTGTAGGCCAATTAGGGCATTAAAACCCATAACCACTTGAGATCTGTCGTAAGTCACCACTGCTATATCCAGGAAATAAAGGGGCGACCTAGACTAGACATTTGTCATTGAAGCGTCTCCTTTTAGGCTGAAAGAATACGGATCTATATCCCATGGTAGGAGTGTTTCAACCAGATGCAGCCGGTGATTACGACAGACTGAGCGCTATCCCGACCATAGCAAGCTTTTACAAATGCTCAGCAGTTCTTCAGCAGCCACAGTGTTTGACATTTGTTTCCTGCTTCCGGTGCCAAGAATACAGCGCTGTTTTTTTTTTTTTTTGTTTTGTTTTTTTTTTTTTTAATGCTAGAGAGTCAAAGGGCAAGAGAAAAAGCATCTCCCAATGGGGCCTGGTCATACCTCAACCCCCTTCCTCCATTCCTCTATCTCTGTCAGGATCCTAGGCTTGCGTGCACACCTGTCCAGCATTTTTTTCAAGCTGCCATTGTCAGCCATGTAGATCTGGCTCCCTTAACCACCAGGCTATGGGGCTGGCCCCTACAGAGTTCACTTGGGTTTCTAATGTCCACAAGGGTTTGACTGCCCAAAGTACATACTTCTTATATAGAAAAACTTTTGAGAAGTTGGGGCCAGCAGGTGGTTTGGTTGTCAAGGGTGTTGAACTCCCCACATAACTGAATGCGGTTTGAATCCTGGACCTGGTGGCTTGCTTTCTTGTTTTCTCTTTCTCTCTTTCTCTGTCCCTCTCTGGTCAAATAAAAACAAATCAATAAAGTTAAATAAAATAATTCTTAAAAAAAAAAAAAGAACTATCAAGAAGCTCCTGGAATAAAGAAGGCACACATCACTATAAACAAAGAGATAAACGCTATTTGATGACAATCCAGAACTGCAAAAGATGACTCACCAAACATTTCTTGCACACCTACTGTAGGCAGGGTGTGGTATTAGGTTTCTACAAGGCCCTCTAGGATCCGCCTCTCCTCTCCTAGTATTTATTAGACCTCATCTCCTATTACCCTCGTACCCCCTGCTACTCTGCTCCAGCGACACTGGCCTCCCTGTTCCTCAAACCTGCCAGGCATGCTCCCAGCATCGGGCCTTTGTACAACCGTCCCTTCCGGCTGTCTCTCTCCCTGGATATACTTATGGTTAACTCCTTCACCTGCTTCAAGTCTCTGCTCAAATGTAATCTCAATGAGACTGACTCTGGCCACCCTTTTTAAAATGAGCCTTTCCAACTCCACTTCCTCCTCACATTTACTCTGTTCTATTCGTTTAACTCGTCCTATTGCACATATTTTCTACTAACGTACTATATAATTTATTTATGTGTTGACTGGCTCTTTCCTCACTATCATGTGAGTGCTACAAGGGAAGGGAATTTTGGGGTCTACTTTCTATTCACCGGTTATCCCACATGCCCAGAACAGTCCCTCTATATATCAAGTGCTCAATATGTGTTTGTTGAATGATTTAACAAATGAGTGGATTCAGATATCTAATGCCCACCTTCTAGTTGGGCTTCACTTAAACCATCCAAGACAAAAAAGGATTTTGCCACCACCTTCTAAAACTCTCCAGGACCTAGACTCACACATCCTTTATTGAGCAAATTTCAGGTTACCATCCCCATTTCCTTAAACGTAATCTTCAGTTCATTTCCAGTAATATTTTTTTCTTCCTTTTTTTTTCTTTTTTTTTTTTTTTGGAGAGGTTTTTGCTATAGGGCACGTGCATACGCCAGAAAGACACACACAGAGAGACAGAAAGCAAGAAATCACCCCTCAGGGAGGATGGCCATGCCTCCATCCCTTCTCCGTTCTCCTCTTGGGATCTTGGGCACACATGCACACGCGCCCGGTGTGAGTTTAAGTCACCAGGTCCGGGACTCGAATTGCAGTTGACTACATGGGAGTCCAGAGACGTATCCATTATGCCATCTGCAGGTCCCTATTTCCAGTGATATTTAAATAAAGTAAATATGCCAATGACCATTGCCGAAAGACTATTTCTATATATTCTTCATCTATTTCTTAAAGGTTACCATGAGTTTTATGCCTTGATTAATTCTTCTCTCCTCCTACATATAGATCTATCCTCATCTGCCATCTTTTCACTCTCCTCCTTCTTCCCTTTGGGGTCTCAGTAACTGTGTGGGAATGATCCCCAAATCTGTATTACTTGAGTCCTAACCTTGCCCCAGCTTCCAGTCTGTATTTTGTAGGTGTATCTAGATGATTCCATTTGAATGTCTCACCAGTCAACAGGTCTAGAACCAGACTTTTCACCTTCCCCTTGAGACCGGCTTCTCCTGACTTTCAGCTTCCATTTGGGCAATCACGGTCCTCCCAGTCACTAGGCTGAGGTCCTGGCGCTGGCTCTGATTCACCTCCCTAATGAGGCCCGCCCTTGCCTTTGCACCTATTCTAGTCGGTCGCCAAATCCTTCGCTCCATCTTGAATTTGTTTCCACCCTTTCCACTGCTATTACCTCATGACAAATTGCAAACTGGGCTTCCCATTCTAACCATTTCAGACAATCAAGCGAATTAATTTTCTTAATTGTTTTTATACCCTAACCTCTAACCCCTAAACCCTAAACCCTAAGCAAATTAATTTTCTTTTTTTTTTTTTAAGAGGTTTTTCACTATAGGGCGCATGTGTTCGCCAGACAGACAGAGACAGAGAGACAGAAAGCAAGAAATCATCCCCCAGGGGGGATGGCCACGCCGCAATCCCTTCTCCTCCATTCTCCTCTCGGGATCTTGGGCACGCATGCACACGCGTCTGGCGTGAGTTTTAAGCCACCGGTTCCAGGGTGTGAACTGCAGTCGACTACGTGGGAGTCCAGCGACATAGCCATTACACTAACTGCTGGTCCCAAGCAAATTAATTTTCTTAACGTACAATTCTGGCTTTGTCACTCTCTTGGTCAGAAGTCTTTAATAGCTCCCCATTACCTACTTAATAGTATGACTCTGGAATTGAAGACCCTCAAAGAGTTGTTTCTAACTTTTGCTGTCAATCATAAATCCTGTCCTAAAGTCAAACCTCAAAGTTTGATCCCGTAAATACAATACACTTGTCTCTGTGTCCTTGCTTGCTAATAGAAATTCTCCCTACTCCTTCTATGAAAGAGAATAAGTAACATGTCAATGGCAAAAACTCATTTCTCAGGCCAGCAGGTGACATGATAGTTAAGGTGCTGGACTTCCACATAGTTGACCATGGTTTGAGTCCTGGACCTGGTGACTTGCTTTCTCACTTTCTCTGGTCAAATTAAAATAATAATAAATTAAATAATTCTTTAAAAATAAAACCAAAAAACTCATTTCTCTCCCTACTGAATCTCGCTCTTGTTAAGTTTCGTATAATTTCAGGAATGACCTAACCATTTTCAGGCATGCACACAAACACACATATATTTATAACTATATATAATAAAATCATTCCAATATGCTTTTCTGTAGCTTGCCATTTTCAATTAATAATGAAATTTGTGCATTTTCTACTGCAGCCCACATAAATTTACCACATTCTTGTTAATCGTTGCATAGCATTCTATTGACTAGATATATTATAATTTAGGTCAAACATTCTCTGTTGATGGATATGTAATTTCCAGGGTTCTCCTCCATCTTTAGCTGCAGTAACGGTCTTGTACATTTTTCTTTGAATGCTTGCATATATCTATAGGATACATTTTTTAAATTTACTTTTTGAAAAGAATTATTTTATTTAACTTTATTTTCATTTGACCAGAGAGGGACAGAGTTGGGAGCGGGAGTGAGAAAGGAAGCCACCAGGTTCAAGATTCAAACCTCAGTGGGCCATGTGGGAGTCCAGTGTCCTTAACCGCCATGCCACCTGCCAGCCCCCATTTCTTTTATTTTTTGAAAAAGTTTTTAAAAAAAAATTTTTTTAGAGGTTTTTGCACTTGGGCACATGCAATCACCAGAGAGAGAGACAGAGACAATGAGAGGGAAAGTGAGAAATCATTCCCCCAAGGGGATGGCCATGCAGAAATCCCTTCTCTATTCTCCTCTCAGGATCTTGGGCACACACGCATACATACCTGGCATGATTTTTAAGCCACAGGGTCTGGAACTTGAACTGTGGTTGGCTATGTGGGAGTCCAGTGACATAACTGCTACATCTGCTGGTCCCATAGGATATATTTATTTATTTATTTATTTCTCTTTCTTTCTTTCTTTTCCTCTTTTTCTTTCTTTCTTCTTTTTTAAAGAATTATTTAATTTTATTTATTCATTTATTTAATTTTATTTGACGAGAGAGAGAGAAAGTGAGAAAGCAAGCCACAGGTCTGGAACTTGAACCACAGTTGGACATGTGGGAGTGTCTAGCACCTTAACCCCCATGCCACCTGCTGGTCCCCATCTCATAGGATATATTTCTAACAGCAGCATTACTGAGAAACAGATTCTCTGCATTTTTACATTTTATTAACTGTCACATTGTCTTCTTAGAAATTTGTACCAATTACATACTTTAAATTTTTTTTATCATCATTATACTATTATTATTTTTTTTTTGGAGAGATTTTCACTGTAGGGCGCGTGCGCTCGCCAGACAGACAGAGAGACATAGAGACAGAAAGCGAGAAATCACCCCCCAGGGGGGATGGTCACGCCGCAATCCCTTCTCCTCCATTCTCCTCTCGGGATCTTGGGCATGCACGCACACGCGCCCGGCGTGAGTTTTAAGCCACCGGGTCCGGGACACGAAACGCGGTCAACTACGTGGGAGTCCAGCCAACTGCTGGTTCCCATTATACTATTATTTTAATTGGAAGTAAGACTTGATCTTATTCATGGTAATTTTTTAATAATTATTTTATTGTACTTTATTTTATAATAAAGTACACATATGCTCACCAGAGAGAGACAGACAGAGAAAGAGAAAGAGGGAAAGTGAGAAAGCAAGCTGCCAGGTCTGGGACTTGAACTGCAGTTAGCCATATGGGAGTCTAGCATTTTAACCACCATGGCACCTGCTGGCCCCCCATAATATTCATATATATATATATATATGAGAGAGATTTTTGCTATAGGGCATGTATGCTTGCTGAAGAGACAGAGAAGATGAGAAATAGAAAGGAAGAAATCAACTCCTGGGGTGGGGATAGCCACACCACAATCCCTTTTTCCATTCTCCTCCTTGGGATTTTGGATACACACACGTGCACATGTATGCCTGGCGTGAGTTTTAAGCTGCTAGATGTGGGAATCAAACCACAGTTGACTATGTAGGAATCCAGTGACGTAACCATTACGCCACCTACTGGTCTGGTTTCATATATTTTTATCATCCTGTCTTCATCTTTTAGCCTGTAGATAATCTATACATTCTTTTTTTTTGAGAGGTTTTTGCTATAGGGCGCGTGCGCTCGCCAGACAGACAGACAGAGACAGAGAGACAGAAAGCGAGAAATCACCCCCCAGGGGGTTGGTCACGCCGCAATCCCTTCTCCTTCATTCTCCTTTCGGGATCTTGGGCTCGCATGCACACGCGCCTGGCGTGAGTTTTAAGCCACCGGGTCTGGGACACGAACCGCGGTCGACTACGTGGGAGTCCAGCGACACAGCCATTACGCTAACTGCTGGTTCCCGATAATCTACACATTCTTGAAATCCCAGACTAAAAGTCCATCCCCTTCACAGATCCTCCCACATCAAATTTCTCATCATACATCTAAACCTTTTCATTTATATAATTCTCATACTGTTTTTAATTTTAGTGACGGGTTATGTATGTCTTATTCCCCTGAGTACTGCAGATCATAAATTCCTTGGAAGAAGACCTGATCATATTCATGGTAATTTTAAAAATAATTATTTTATTGTACTTTATTTTATTTATGTGCTTACTTTAACTTGACCAGAGAGGGGCTGAGAGAGAGAGAAAGAGAGAGAGGGAGAGAGAGAGAGAGGGAAAGTGAGAAAACAAGCCGCCAGATCTGGGACTCGAACCTCAGTCTGCCTTGTGGGAGTCCAGCACCCTTATCCACCACACCATCTGGCAGCCCCTTACTCATGATAATGTTGAATGTGAAGCTAAACAAAGACATTGGCCAGGTGTGGTGGGCTGAGGCATGGGAGGCTGAGGTTAGATTTCCAGTCCATCTGTGGTTTTTTTTTTTTTTTTGAGATTTTTTTGGGGTGTGTGCACTTGCTGGAGAGAAGGAGAGAGAGAATGTGAGAAATCATTCCTCAAGGGGAATGACCACGCTGCAATCTCTTCTTCTCCATTGGATTTGGGACTTGCACACACATGCTCCTGGTGAGAGTTTCAAGCTGCCAGATCCAGAATTCCAGCCATGGGTGATCATGTGTAAGTCCAGTGCCTTACCCACCAAGCCACCTGCTGGCCCCTCCCAGCCCATCCTGGAAAGGCCTGCTTCTATGGTGGCTGTGGTCTGTAGTCCCAACCACTTGGGAGGCTGAGGCAGGAGGAAGGGGACACAGAAGACCCTGTTTAACAACTACACACACATGTACACACACACACTGTCCACAACACAGAAAAGAAAAAGAAATTTGGAGATCATATTATCCAAGCCCCTTAATTGTAATAAAAAGAGTATTACACATTCATTTTATACTCAATTTTAATAAAAAGAATGTTAAGCATTCATAGCTTTCCCCGACATTATTGAAGAGAAACATCCTCATCATCCCGTTTTACAGATGAGGAGACTAAAGCTTCAGAAGACTTTAAGGGCAAAGTGATACACTCTTCGTAGGTCGAAGACCAGAACCCAACATCTGGTTCCATTCACTGCTCCTTCCATCACATTCCGGTTTCCACCCCCAGCACTTGATTATTTGATGAAGGGCTAAAAAAAAAAAATGTCGGGCGCCGACAGCAATTTACACAACCGTAATGAAATAAAGCACACAGGCTGACGGCCGGCCGAGACACACAGCTCCGTACACGTCTTTCCCGGGTCGTCGGCAGCTGCCCTAGCACAACCCACTTCTCTCCTGAGCAGGCAGCGCCGGCTCCCTGCGGAACCACGGCTGCGCGCGGCCCCTTTAAGGCTGCAGGCGGCGCGTGCTCACAGTGCTTTCAAATGGACCAATGACAGGGCGATGGGCGGTCCGCCGAGGACCAATAAACAACGAGGACACTGCGGGGTGTGCGGCGGCCCCA
>NW_006160074.1:3313294-3333182 GCF_000334495.1 Tupaia belangeri chinensis | reverse complement strand
CGGAGCCTCCCGGCTGGAGCGCTCTTGCCGTAATTGTCAGATGAATGAATGAGTGAGTACGGCCTGTGAGAGCTGGGTGGTTGTGGAGGGCCGTGGTCGCCCGGGAGCGTGACAAGGACGGCAGCACCCGGGCCTGCCCGCGCACCTGTGTCCCACCGGCTTGCTGCGGTGTTAACGATTCCAGTCATTCCCCGCTCCGCCCTGATGCCCGGGCTTTCTCTTTCAGAAGATGTCAGTAGAGCCCAGGTGTCTTCCCAGCTGGGAAGGTTTGGGGCTCCACTACAATAGCCAGCAGTGTAGGTTCTGCAGGCCTTGCTACTTGAAGGTGGGAGCTCGCTAAACCCAATTCGTAAGCCCTTCCCACGGACTGGCTGTTGCGATAGCTACCTCCAGGCCTGGTCATTGTCAAGGCAGAATTTAAATGCATCCCAGTTTGTTCTTGGATAGAACATTGATGAAAATGATGTTGCCAGAGTGGCTGCTGTGTGTTAGAAAATATTCGTGTTGATGACTCTTAACAATGAGTTTTTCATCCGGCATCAATAGAGGGTGAAATGGTTTTTTGCAGAACTTGCCCCACATTTATGCATGGCTCCAATGTAATTCTCATGGGAAGCTAGGCATCAAATCTTGGCCCAGAAATGCTGCCTGCCTTATATTATACATAATTATAGTAATTGAAAACTCATTTTTAGAAAGGTGAGCCCCTCCTTTCACCATTTTCATCATCCCGAAAAGTCCTTCTTTGACCTAAAGAGCCAATAAATTAAACTAACAATCTTTTGAAGCTTTTAAGAATCATAAACGTTTGTTCCTTTTTTTTTGTTTTTAAAGAATTATTTAATTTTATTTATTTATTCATTTATTTTAATTTGGCCAGAGAGAGACAGAGAGAGGGAAAGTGAGAAAGCAAGCCATCAGGTCTGGGACTGGAACTGTGGTTGGTCATGTGGGAGTGTCCAGCGCCTTAACCACCACGCCACTTGCTGGCCCTGGTTTGTTCTTTTCTTAAATGACTAGACGAACTATGGTGGTGTTTTTAATAAAACAATAATATAGGGAAGGTGAAATTCACTTGTTTTGCCATCATAAGTTAAACCTATCAATAGTTGGTAAACTATGAGAAAAAAAGAATTATGTACGAGTTTTTTTAAAAAAAGCTATTCACTAAGGCAATGGCAAGCAGAGGTATTCCATAACAACTAATATGCCTTATGTATTATTCTCTGTTATTGTTACTGTTACTATCTTTATAATGGCATGTGTGTGCATGAGAGAGCAAAGAGGGAGAGAGAACAGAAAAGCACCCTTCACTGCATCCCATCAAACTATGATTCCCTGTCCTCAGCCCTCTAGTTCCCGGGGAACCTGGGTACCAGTGCACCTGGCATGACTTCAGGCTGACCTCAGGATCTGAATTTGCACTTGGCGGTGGCTTCCAACACTGTAGTCCACTACCCGAGGGACTGTGCCTCGTGGCTGAGCCATATCCCCCATCACTTTTAAAGTTTTGCTTATCAACTTGGAATTGTCAACAGTGACGTGTGGTAATTCCATCACAGATATGGTCTTGTGTAACTGCTGGTTTAATTTTAGCAGCAGAATTTGTTTCCTTTTTTTTTTTTTTTTTTGGTTTAATTTTAGAAGCAAAATTTGTTTCTTTTTTTTTTTTTTTTTTTGAGAGGTTTTTAGCTATAGGGGAGGTGCACTCACCAGACAGACAGAGAGAGACATAGAGACAGAAAGCGAGAAATCACCCCCCAGGGAGGATGGTCACGCCGCAATCCCTTCTCCTCCATTCTCCTCTCGGGATCTTGGGCACGCACCCGGCGTGAGTTTTAAGCCACCGGGTCCGGGACGCGAACTGCGGTCGACTACGTGGGAGTCCAGCGACATAGCCATTACGCTAACTGCTGGTTCCCTTTTGTTTCTTTTTTCATTTATCTGGTTATTATAAAGGTATTACAAAGGGTTGGATAAAAATATATGTAGGGCGTGGCATGGGAAAAGAGGCAGGGAGCTTCCTGGTCTTCTCCATTGCACTATCTTCCAGGAACCTTCAGTTGTCTGGAAGCTTTGGCAGCAGAGTTTTAATTACAATAAATTTGAGTACCTTATATTATGAACACGCTCTAGCTTTTTGGAGAGCAACTAAAAATTACAAACATCTTTAACAATGCCTTAGGGTAAAAAAAAGTCTAGATGGGGAATTAAAACTTTACATTCGGAATAAAACCAACCTCTCTTGGGCTCCTCTGACTTAATGGGGTCTCATTCACTCTCATTGAACAAGTAACTGAGATCAGTGGGTGCCTACTGTGTGTTAAACATTGTTACAGGTTCAGGAAATACACTGGTGAACCAGAAAAAGACAAAACTCCTGACCTAAGGGAGTTTGACAGTTTTATCTCTCAAACAATTTACTGTAGCAAATTGTAGTTTGTATAATCTCTCTGACCCAGCTCTGGTCCTTCAACAAAATAAATGCTCAGATACTTCTGCTAACATTTATTGAATGCTCATGGGGTGTTACATTTTAGCTTTTTAAATCTTCACAATATTTTACAGTGAGGAAAGGGAACTCTTGTGTAGATTATAGTTTACTCAAAGTCACGTAACTAGGCCCAGCCAAGGTGGCATGGCATGTTTTAGTTGATATTGCTACTTGGCAGTCTGAGGCCACAAGGGAGGCCAGGTTCAATTCCCAGCCTACCCTAAAAAGCCAAAAACAGGTACAGAGGCACGCATATGTAGCCCTAGGAGGCTGAAGCAGGAGGATCATAAGATCAAGTGTCTGTATTTTAAAAAGCGTGTGTGTATAGTTGTTGGAAAAGTCATGACATATTTTTCTATGTGTGTATGTGCACATGTGTGATATAGTTAGATATAACTCAGAACCTGAATTTGAACCTGTAGTCTTTCTCCAGGGCCTCTGCTCTAAACCTGCAGTTGTACTTTATAAAATTATATGGTCTGTTGAGGAAAATTCAAGAGTAATTTTGGGTCGAATCCACACCTCATTGGTTTTTGTTGTTTCCATTTTTAAAAATTACTTATTTATTGACAATCAAAACCCTCATTCTTTTTTAAAAAAATAACTTCTACCAGAGATATTATGAAATATGAATGAAGTTTTTAGAGGGGAAATGGGGCAGTTCAAAACATGGTGTTTACCATACGTGGGATGGACAGCTATGGCAGTGGGGGGGCCAGGGAGAGCATAAAATTGAGATTTTTTTTTTTATAAAAAGAATTATTTATGGAACCAACAGTTAGCATGATGGCTAAGTCGTTGAACTCCCATGTAGTTGACCGCGGTTTGAGTCCTGGATCCAGTAAATTAAACTCGCTCCAGGCGCGCGTGCGTGTGTGCCCAAGATCCGGAGAGGAGAATGGAGAAGGGATTGCTATGTGGCCATCCCCTCCGAGGGGTGATTTCTCACTTTCTGTCTGTGTGCCTCTGTCTTTCTGGTGAGCACACACGCCGTATAGCAAAAAACTCAAAAAAAAAAAAAAAAAAAAAAGAGAGAGTTATTTATTTATTTAATTCTGTTGTTGTTATTTTTGTAATTTGACTAGAAAACAAGCAGCCGGGTCCAGGACTCATACTGCAGTCAGCCATGTGGGAATCCAGTGCCTTTAACCACCATGCCACCTGCCAGCCCTATACAATTGAGATTTGGGGGCTGGCAGGTGGCATGGTGGGTGAAGAGGGGGGACCCCCCAAGGCCATGGTGGTTGAAGCGGTGGACTCCCACATGGCTGACTGCAGTTTGAGTCTGGGACCTGGCAGCTCACTTTCTCACTTTGCCTCTCTGTCTCCCTGGTCAAATTAAAAAATAATAAATTAAATAAATAATTCTTTTTTAAAAAAGTTGAGATTTTAACCTAATTATGACTAATGGATTCTTGGTGGTCAGTATCAGAGATTTGAGTTTCTTTTTTTTTTTTTTAAGAATTATTTATTTAGTCCTATTTATTTGTTAATTTATTTTAATTTGACCAGAGAGAGAGGGAGAGAAGGAAAGTGAGAAAGCAAGTCACCAGGTCTTGGACTAGAACCATGGTTGGCCATGTTGGAGTGTCCAGCCCCTCAACCACTGTGCCACCTCCTGGCCCCTTAAGGGTGTCTTAAAAATTATCTCGGAGGCCAGTGGATAGTGTAATGGTTATGTTGCTGGACTCCCACATAGTTGACCGCAGTTCGAGTCCCAGACCTGCTGACTTAATTAAGCTCACACCAAGCATGTGTGTGCGTGCCCAAGATCCCGAGAGGAGAATGGAGGAGAAGAGATTGTGGTGTGACCATCCCCCTGGGGGGTGATTTCTCGCTTTCTGTCTGTCTTTCTTGAGAGTGCATGTGTCCTATAGCAAAAACCTCAAAAAATTAACAGTAGATTGTCATATTTTTGCCTGTAGGCAGACTGTGTTATTTTGCTCATTGCTTTAGAGCAGTCACCTTCAACACATTAAGCTCATTCTTTAAGGCTTCTGTTTGCAGTCCTCTGCCTAGAACTTCACATCCCCCACCACGCCTCCCTCAGGCTGTGTTACAGGCGCCATTCCGGCTGTCTGCGAGGTTACCTAGTGCCTTAAACAATGCCCAGTAGGTGGTTAACAATATTTTTTGACCAGAAATGACTAAAACTGGCAGTCTTCTCTTTGTGGTAATGTGATAAAGGCAGTATAGGACCAACGAGTTGTCTGTGTTTCTGTGTCTTTTGATTTGAGCAGCATCTCAACAGTAGTTCAGACAGTCTTCAACTAGGAAAAGTAGAAAAATTATGGGACTAGCAGATGGGTTAATGGTGACATCACTGGACTCCCATGTGGTTGACTCCGGACCGGGACGCTTAAAACTCTCACCGGACACTTGCGCTTGTGTGCCCAAAATCCCGAGAGAGAATGGAGAGGGGATTGCAGCGTGGCCATCTGGCGGGGAGGGGGGTTATTTCTTGCTCTCTGTCTCATGAGTGCATGTACCCTATAGCCAAAATCTCTCTTAAAAAAAAAGAAAAGAAAAATTACAGAGTTGTCTTTGTGTCGACTGGGTGGAAAGACAGATCTTGCTCCTCTGTCCACCTTTTATCTTTTAAACTGTTTTTTATTTTAATACTAGTGAGCGCATGACAGAAAGAAGCAGCCTTGACGGTGTCTCCGCATTCCCATTTCCTTCGTTAGTCTTCCAGTTCTCCAGCCTGGGGATCGGAACCGACATTAGCCATATGGCTTACAGCCTTGTGGGGCACTTGTGTCACCTTTGTGCCTGGGCTCCTCTCACCTTCATTTTTTTTTTCTTTCAAATAAAAATTTTTTTTTAAAGAGGCCAGCAGATGGCGTGGTTGTTAAAGTGCTGGATCCCACATGGCCAGTTCCATGTTCTGGGCCCAGTAGCCTGAAAATCACCCAGGCATGTGTACGTGCGTGCGTGCTCAAGGTCCTGAGAGGAGAATGGAGAAAGGAGTGCAGCGTGGCCATCATCACTGTCCCACTCTCTGTCTCTCTGTCTCTGTCTAGAGAGCGCACATACTCTATGGAACAAAAATCTGAAAAAAAACTATAGAAAATTTGAGAGATACTCTTTAGGTATATTGCAGGATATCTCCCTGTTGGGATTTATCTGATAGTTTTCTTTCTTTTTTTTTTTTTAATTGCTGGAGGACATGTGCACTCAGCAGACAGAGGGAGAGGGAGAAAGCACCCCCAGTGGGGTGTGATCATGCCACAATCTCACAATCTCTTTTCCTCTATTTGACTATCCTGTAGAGATCTGGGGCATACATGCATATGTGCCTGGCATGGTTTTCTTTTCTTTTTTTCTTTTTTTTTTAAAGGGTGCATGCCATAGGGTGCATGCCCTCACTGGAGACAGTGAGAGGGAACATGAGAAATCACCCCTGCCCTTCCTCCCCCAGGGGGAATGACCACACCTCAATCTCTTTTTCTCCATTCTGTTCCTGGGATTTTGGACATGCATGAACATGCACCTGTGTGATTTTCAGGCTGCCAGGTCTGGGACTCAAACTGCACAACCACGTGGGAGTCCAGTGCCTTAACTGCCATGTCGCCTGCTGGCCCACACCATTCATCTTTTTACTCTCTAGTTTGCCTCTTCCAGAATGTCGTAACATTGGAACTATGCCAAATGTACCATTTTCAGATGAGGCTTATTTCATTTTATAATATGATTTGAGATTCTTCCATGTCTTTTCATGGCTTTGTAGCTCATTTCTTTTTATTGCTGAATAATATTCCATTTTATGGATTTACCACAATTTGTTTTTCTAGCCACCTGTTGAAAGATATCTTGATCACTTCCAGTTTTTGACAATTATGCACAAAACTGCTGTAAACATTGATGTGCAGGTTTGTGGGTGGACATAAAACTTTAGTTCAATCGAGTAAATACCTAGGCATTCAATTGCTCTGTTTAGTTTTGTAAAAACACTGCCAACTGGTCTTCCAAAGTGGCTATGTCTTTTTGCATTGCCATCAGCAATGAATGAGAGTTCCTGTTGCTTCACGTCCTTTTTTTAACTTTATTCTATAAGTGAGAGAGATACCTATAGGTTCTATAAGAGAGACAGCTCTCTCTCCTCCCCTCAACAGGGTCTTAACTCCATGAGCCATCACCAGCTTTTAGCCAGCCCTGGATCACAAGTATCAATGTGGCCATTTTACTCAGGTATGCTGCTGGACTTAAACCAGGAACCTTCCCATATTGAATTGCCTTGCAGAGCATTGCCTTTTTCTGCTATATCACTCTCTGGCCTGTGCTCCACATTCTTTATTTAATTTATTTATTTAGGAGAGGTTTTTGCTAGACAGAGAGACAGAAAGCCAGAAATCACCCCCTGGTGGGGATGGCCACACCGCAATCCCTTCTCATCTATTGTCCTCTCAGGATCTTGGGCACGCACACATACACAGGTGCCCGGCGTGAGTTTAAGCCACTGGGTCTGGGACTCGAACTGCAGTCAACTACATGGGAGTCCAGCCATTACGCAACTGCTGATCCCACCATGCTCCACATTCTTGACAGCATTTAGTTTTTATCAATTTTTGGATTTGGGCCATTCTATTTGGTATGCAGTATTCCTACTTTTAAAAAACTTTGTATGACATTGACTTTTTTGAGGAGAAATGGTAATTTCTTAGTAAGAAAATTTTTTTTTGGAGAGGTTTTTCCTATAGGGCGCATGAGCTGCCAGCCAGACAGAGAGAGACAGAGAGACAGAAAGCGAGAAATCACCCCCTGGGGGGATGGTCATGCCACAATCCCTTCTCCTCCATTCTCCTTTCGGGATCTTGGGCACGCACGCACACGCGCCCGGCGTGAGTTTAAGCCACCAGGTCCGGGATTCGAACCGTGGTCAACTACGTGGGAGTCCAGCAACATAGCCTTTACACTAACTGCTGGTCCCAGTAAGAAACATTTTTTTAAAAAAACTTTCCAGAAGGTGCATGCATTTGTCAGAGACAAAGAGAGGGAGTTCAGATATCCTGACATAGGGCATGGTTACTCAGCAATCCATTCTCCATTTTTCCCTCCTTTGGTATTTTGGGCATGCATGTGGTGTTTTTCAAGTCACCATTTCCAGGACTTGAACCATGCAATTGGCCATATGAGATCCAGCTGCCTTAACAACCATGCCACCATTTGGTCCGAGATGTATTTTGATTTTTATTGAAATGAGCATACGTTTCTGAAATAGATATAATGACAAATAAGCCATAGTAATCTAATGTCTCTTCAGATGTGATTTTTGTTATTTTAGTAAGAGATAAGAAACTTTCTTGGGACCAGCAGTTGGTGTAATGGCTATGTTGCTGGACTCTCTTGTAGTTGACCGCAGTTCGAGTCCCAGATGCGATGGCTTAAACTCACGCCAGGCACATGTGCGTGCATGCCCAAGATCCCAAGAGAATGGAAGAGAAGGGATTGCGGTGTGTCCATCTCCCCTGGGGGGTGATTTCTTGCTTTCTACCTCTCTGTCTTTCTGGCAAGCGCACACGCCCTATAGCAAAAAGCCTTTCAAAAAAAAAAAAAAGAAAGAAAGAAACTTTCTTATTCGATATCCTCCCCTCCAGCCTTCTAACCAGCCATATTATAGGTACACTCAAGAACAGCCAGTGTTTTCAGGTTGATGGGGGCAAAATCAGGAAGTGTGAACCCTCCAGCTTTGTTCTTTTAAAAATTCTTTTGGCTGTTCAGGGTCCCTAAAGAGTCTGCCTGGGGACCAGCAGATGGTGTAGTAGTTATGTCACTGGACTTCCACGTAGTGCACCATGGTTTGATTCCCAGGCCCAGGGGCTTAAAACACACCAGGCACGTGCACATATGTGCCCAAGATCCCAAGAGGAGAATGGAGGAGAAGGGACTGTGCCATGGCCATCCCTCCTGGCGGAATTTCTGTCTTTCTGTCTTTCTCTGTCTCCCAGCAAGGACACACGCCCTGTAACAGAAATCTCTATGTAAAAAAAAAAGAAAAAGAAAAAAAGAGTCTGCATGAATTGTAGGATGAATTTTTCTATTTCTGTAAAACCTGCTGTTAAGATTTAGATAGAGATTATGTTGAATCTGCAGATTGCTTCGAGTAGTATGGACATTTTAAGTGGTAAATCTTCCAAACTATGAACATAAGTGAGCTTTTCTTGTACTTGTGTCTTTAATTTCAGCAGTGTTTTGTAGTATTCAGTGTGTACGTTATTTAATTCCTTAGTTAGGTTTATTCCAAAGCATTTAATTTAATTCTTTTTATTACCATTGTAAATGGAAATGTTTTCTTAGTTTCCTTTGGGGATTATTTGTTACTAATGTATGGAAATGCAATTTATTATTTTTGTGTGTTAACTTTGTACTCTGCAAATTTGCTAAATTCATTTATTAGTTCTAATAGGTTTTTGTGTATGTGCACGCATGTGCAGTCTTTTGTAGTTTTACATATAAAACCATGTTTTCTTTTTTTGGGGGGGAGAGGTTTTTGCTATAGGGCGCATGCACTTGCCAGACAGACAGAGAGAGACAGAGAGACAGAAAGCGAGAAATCACCCCCCAGGGGGGGATGGCCACACCGCAATCCCTTCTCCTCCATTCTCCCCTCGGGAGTTTGGGCATGTACGCACATGTGTCCGGTGTGAGTTTAAGCCACCCGGTCTGGGACTCGACCCATGGTCGACTATGTGGGAGTCCAGCGACATAGCCATTACGCTAACTGCTGGTCCCATCATGTTTTCTTTTTTTAAGGTTTATTTATTTAATTCCATGTGTTATTATTATTATTATTTTTTTAATTTGATGAGAGAGAAAGAGAAGGTGAGAAAGCAAGCCACCAGATCTGGGAACCACAGTACCCATGTGGGACTCTACTGTCTTTATCACCCAGCTACCTGCCAGCCCCTAAAATATGTTTTATAAAAATAGAATTTTACTTCTTTTCCAGTTTGAATACCTTTTATTCCTTTTTCTTGCCTTTTTGCTCTGGGAAAGACTGCTACTGTTATGTTGAGAAGTGGTAGGAGCCACTTCATTGCCTTGTTTCTGACCTTAAAGGAAAAAGCTTTCAGTCTTTCACCATTGAGTATATGTTAATTGTGGGCATTACATAAGTGGCATTTATTATGTTGAGGTAGTTTCCTTCTATTCCTTGTTTGTTTCCTTTAATTTAAGGTTTTTTTGTGTTTTTTTTTTTTTGAGAGGTTTTTGCTATAGGGCACGTGTGCTCACCAGCAAGACAGAGAGACAGAAAGTGAGAAATCACCCCCCTCCCCGGGGGATGGGCACGCTGCAATCCCTTCTCCTCTTGTGATCTTGGGCACTCACACACACACGCCGGGTGTGAGTTTAAGCCACCAGATCCGAGACTTTGACTGCATGGGAGTCCAGCGACATAGCCATTACGCCAACCGCTAGTCCCTTAAGTTTTTTTTTTTTTTTTAAAGAATTATTTTATTTAACTTTATTCATTTATTTATTTATTTCAGTTTGACCAGAGAGGGACAGAGTGAGAGAGAGAGAAAGAGAGAGCAAGCTACCAGGTCTGGGACCCGAACCACAGCCAGCCATGTGAGAGTCCAGCGCCCTTAATCACCATGCCACCTGCTGGCCCTATTTTATTTTTTTAACGTTTTTAAGTTTTTGTCAAAGGTTGTATGTGCTCATTGAAGAGAGAGAGAGAAAGAAAGAGAGTAATCACCCCCTAGGGATGATAGCCATGTCGCAACCCCTCCTCCTCCATTCTCCTCTCGGAATTTTGGGCACACATATACGCATACCCAGCATTTATTTTTTCAAGCCACTGGGTTCAGAACTTGAACTACAAAGTTGGCCATGTGGGATGCAATGCCATAACCCACCACTCCACCTGCTGGCCAAGTTGAATATTTTTGTTCATAAAATAATGTGGAATCTGTTTTTAAAATTTCATTTTAGGGGACTAGCCTGTGGCGTGGTGGTTAAGGCATTGAACACTCCCACATGGCGACAAGGGTTCTAGTCCTGGATCTGGCAGCTTGCTTTCTTGCTATCTCTTGCTGTCTCTCTCTCTCTCCTGTGTGTGTGTGTGTGTCTGGTTAAATTAAAATAAATGAGTGAATAAATAAAATTAAGTAAATAATCCTTTAAAAACAAAACAAAACAAAATTCATTTTATAATTTCATGGGACCAGCAGGTGTTTGGGAGCGCTAGACTCTCACATGGGTGACCACAGTTCAAGTCTTGGACCTGGTTGCTGGGTTGTTCTCTCTCTCTCTCTTTCTCTCTCTGTCTCACTCTGTCTCACTCAAATAGAAAATAATTATAATGATAGATAAAATAAACGAAATTTTAAAAATATTCATTTTATAATTTCTTATTTACTTTTAATTGTACATCTTTGTGGGGTACAATATTTGTGTGTGCGTGTATTAAATCTTATTGTTTTTTCTGCATTGATTGAAATGATCATGTAGTTTTTGCCCTTCGTCCCATTTAACATGGTATAGTGCATTGATTTTTCAAATGTTGAGCCATCCTCACATTCGAGGAATAAGTCCCACTTGGTCATGATGTGTATAATCCTTTTAATGTACTGTCAGATTGGGTTTGCTAATGATTTGTTGAGGATTTGTGTGTGTGTGTCAATATTCATCAGGAATATCGGTCTATACTTTCTTTTCTTCTAGTATCTTTGAATATAAAATAATGCTGGCCTTATAGAATGAGTTCAAAGCATTCCCTTCTTTTTCTTTTCCTTTTTCTTTTCCTTTTTCTTTTTCTTTTTCTTTTTCCTTGTTTTGGGAAGCATTTCAGGAGGATTGGTGTTTTCTCTTTTCTCTTCTGTTAATATTTGGTAAATTTCTCCAGTGAAGCCATTGGTCCTGAGCTTTTAGTGTATGGCTTTTAAATCCCTTTCCAGTGATGGGTGAAACATTAAGCTGGGTGTGGTACCCTGTGTACAGGCCATAGGAAGGCCTGAATGAGCTACTGTCTACTTAGGATCACAGATTGTGCTAGATGAGACTGACTCAGAAACTCTCCTCGGTACTATGTATATGTGGGAGGAAATAACATTTCAGACTTCTGACATCCTGAATCAGTGTTACTTTGTTTTTCTTTTTGTTTTTCACTTTTTACAGTCTTACTTTCTTTGCCAGGCTTAGAAGGTTGGTAACTAAAATTTTACTTTTTGTATAGTCTGTGTGGATCTCTACTTTTTGACTAGGAGGCAAAATAAACTCTGCCAGGGTTAGAGTGCTTGAAAAAGGACAGTGATGGTACAGCTATGTTATGCAAACTATAGTTGGATTGTGTGTGATACTAGAATTCTACATGTGTGATACTAGAATACAGCAAACTATCATTCCTTTGTGGTATTTAACTAAGAACCACAGCGAGAGCAGGCTGTGAGAGTTTTGCTACTTTAGGGTGAGCATGTTACATACATTGAACATTAGTATTGAAAAAGTTGGAATTGCAGGGATGTTTATTTTTTGTATACAAGAAGTTATTGTAGAGCATCTTAATATTTTAGAGGTAAGAGAGCTGATAGTATAAACTTTTTGCTTCATACATAAGAACACTCACATACATATCCCCCATTCCTACACCACCAAATTTAGGGATTCCTCTAAAATATCACAGCTAGTTAATGGCAGAGTATCGTATCTGGATTGTAAGTTTTCTTCCCAGTCCAATACATCTCTCTAGGGAACAAAAAAAAGCCTTCTGCATTTCTGTTTGAAACTGTAGAGTACAAATTTTTTAAAAAGAATTATTTATCGAGACCAGCAGTTGGCGTAATGGCTATGTCGCTGGACTCCCATGTAGTCAACTGCAGTTCGAGTCCCAGACCTGGTGGCTTAAACTCATACCAGGTGTGAGTATGTGTATGCCCAAGATCCCTAGAGGAGAATGGAGGAGAAATGATTGAGGTGTGGCCATGCCCCCTCGGGGGGTGATTTCTTGCTGTCTCTTTCTGGTGAGTGCACGTACCCTATAGCAAAAACCTCTCCAAAAATTTTTATTTATCTAATTTTATTTATTATGTTTTAATTTGATGAGGAAGAGAGAAAGTGAGAAAGCAAATTGCCAGGTCTGGGACTTGAACAGCGATTGGCCATGTTGGCATCCAGCACCCTAACCACCATGCCACCTGCTAGCTCCTAAAGTATAACTTTTAAATGATATGATCCTATTAGCTGGAGGCAGGGATTTTGTTTTTCCTTTTTTTTAAAAAAATATTATATATTATTATTTTTAAGTAATTATTTAATTTAATTTTATTCATTCATTCATTTATATTTGACCAGAGAGGACGGAGTGAGAGAGAGAGGGAAAGTGAGAAAGCAAGCCACCAGGTCCAAGACTTGAACTGCTGGCTCTGATTGTTTTTTCCATTTTTAAACTCATGGAATATTTTATATACTAAAAATAATAAGTTGTGTTATAAATTTAAAACACACACACACACACACACACACACACACACACACACACACACATCCTTACTACTCAGGTTAAGAATTGGAACCTTACTGGGGCCAGCAGGTGGTGTTGTGGTTAGGGTACTAGACTCCCACATGGCCCACTGTGGTTCGAGTCCTGGACCTGGTGGCTTGAAATTCACACCAGTTGCTTGTGTGTGCTTGCTCCAAATCCTGAGATGAGAATGAGAATGGAGAAAGGATTGCAACATGACTGAGGGGGTGGGTGGGGGATGGTAATTTCTCACTTTCCCTCTCTCTGTCTCTCTATCTCTCTCTCTCCAGCAAGCACACACCTTATAGCAAAAACCTTGAAAAAAAAAAAAAGAAAAGAAAAGAACTGCAACATTACCAGCATCCTATGGAACTAACTAACGCTCCTTACTGGTATCCGCAGTTATAGTCCTATGTTTTCTACTCTACGAAGTTTGGGGAATATCATTCTTCTTGCTTTTCTGTGTAACTCCAAGTGTATGTATCTCTAAGCAGTATATTGTTTGGGTTTGTACAGTCAATCTGTGTGTTTTTCCTTCAGCTTGCTTTGTGAGATTCTTTCATGCTGACGCTAATAGCTGTCTCCCTTTGTTTTCATTACCGTGTAATGCATGTTATGTGAATGTACCACAGCTTTTTTTATTCTCCTGTCAGTGGGTTTTTAAAAATTGAGATATAATTCACATGCCTTAAAGTTTATCCTTTTAGAACCAGCAGTTAGTGTAATGACTATGTCGCTGGACTCCCATGTAGTCGACTGCGGTTTGCGTCCCGGACCCGGTGGCTTAGAACTCACGCCGGGCGCGTGTGCATGCGTGCCCAAGAACCCGAGAGGAGAATGGAGGAGAAGGGATTGGGGTGTGACCATCCCCCCTGGGGGGTGATTTCTCGCTTTCTGTCTCTATGTCTCTCTCTGTCTGTCTGGCGAGCGCACGTGTCCTATAGTGAAAACCTCTCCAAAAAAAAAAAAAAAGAATTAAAAAAAAAAGTTTATCCTTTTAAAGTATACAGTTCAGTGGCTTTTAATGTAGTCACAGAATGTGCAAGCATGACTCCTTTCTGATTCTGTAGTATTCCTGTCGCTCCAAAAAGAAATTCCATACCCTCTAGCAATCACTCTCCATTCCCTTTTCTCTCCTCCCATAGCAACCACTAACCTACTTTCTTCCTCCCAGGATTCACCTAAACTAGGTATTTCATAACTGTGGAGTCATGCAGCGTATGGCCTTCTGGTCTGACTTCTTTCCTTTCGCATGTTTTCAAGGCTCATCTTTGTTTTACTCCATTCCTTTTTATGGCCAAATGATACTCTGCTGTGTAGGTATACCACATATTGTTTCCCCGTTTATCAGTTGATAAGTTACTTGTGCTGTGTAGGTATACCACATATTGTTTCCCCCTTTATCTTTTGATAAGTTACTTAGTTGTCTCCATGCAGGGGCTACTGTGAGTAATGCTGCAGTGAACATGTTTGTACCAGTTTTTATGCAGACAGTATTTTCAGTTCTAGGAATTGAAATATATATAAATTCAAATATATAAAAATAAATATATAATGGTTAATATAAAATGTTATTCCAGATGTATGTACCAATTTACATGCCCACCAACAATATACAGAAGTTCTAGCCTTTTTTTTTTAAGCTTTTTCTTTTTTTCTTTTTTGTAATTTGGGACATACTGTTCAAATGTATCTTAATATTTTCTTGTTAGCTTCTATTTTTTGCCTCCTAGTCAAGAGAATTATACTTTTGCAAATAAATATGTTCACTATGACTTGCTGTATAAAAAGATTATGGAATTTTATTTAGGCGGTGGAAAAACTCATAGAGGTGCGGAAAAATCAGTCTGACTAAAGGATATGTCATGCTTGTTTCAGTTTGTTCTACTTACTAGAAATATTTTTTGTCACTCCATATAGATAGTTTATCCAGACAAAATGAGTAAATCTGATTGCTTATACATGCAATTTGAAAGGGTAGTTTTCACTGATACTTTCCTTTGAAAGTATTGTGAAGTAGCAACAGCAATTCATACCAAATGTCCTGGTTTATAAGTAGAAGAGTCCATTACAAACCATTAACACTAAATTACAGAATTCCTAGGTATAAATAGATTCATACTGGAAATGAGTGCTAATAATCCAGTTACACTTGAACTCTCTTACCTTGCTAGAGGGCAAGTGGGTGCAAAATGATTCCTACAACCACTTTAGAAAACAGCTGGCAGTTACTTATTAAATACACGCCTTACCGCTCAACAGTTCCCACTCCTGGGTATGTGCCTGAGAGAAATCAAAACTTATGTTTATACAAAAACCTGTATGAGAAGGCTTATGGCATTTTCATAATCACTTATAAAAGTAAAAATGGGCTAGCAGATGGCATGGTGGTTAAGATGCTGGACTCCTTGGGGCCAGCAAATAGCACGGTGGTTGGGGTACTGGACTTCCACATGATCAACCGTGGTTCAAGTCCTGGACCTGGCAGCTTGCTTTCTCACTCACCTTCCCTCTCTCTGTGTCTCTTGTCCAAATGAATAATAATAATGATGATGATGATACTAATTAATAAATAAGAGTAAATAATTGTAAAAACAACTAAACGATGCTAGACTCCCATATGGCCAACTGCAGTTTGAGTTCCAGACCTGGCAGTTGAAAATCATGCCAGTGGGGGCTGGCGGGTGGCATGGTGGTTAACTCCCACATGGCCAACCATGGTTCAAGTCCTAGACCTAGCAGCTTGCTTTCTCACTTTCCCTATTTCTTCCTTTCTCTTTCTTCTTCTCTGGTCACATTTTAAAAAAAGAATAAAGTTAAATAAAATGATTCTTTTTTAAAAAAAATAAGAAAAAAATCATGCTGGGCATGTGTATGCATACCCCAAATTCTGAGAAAATGAAGAAGGGATTGCTGTGTGGCCATCCTCCCCAGGAGGTTGATTTCTCATGTTCCCTCTGTGTCTCCCTCCATTGAGCGCACATGCTCTATGACAAAAACCTGGGGGGAAAAAAGTGGAAATAACCCACAAGTCCTTCAACTAGTATATGAACGAACAAAACGTGCTTATATCATACAGCGCAATACTACTCAGCGGTGAAAAAGAATAAACTCCTGTACTGTTATGTACGAGAGCATGGATGCTCTCACTTTTATTATAGTAAACGAAAGAAGCCAGGCTCAACAGACTTCATACTGTATGATGCTGTGGCCCTAACGCTGTGGAAAAATCAAAACCATAGGAATAGAGTACTAATCTGTGGTTCCTGGGAGTAAGGAGAGGAGTTGACTCCAAAGGACACAGGGACTTTTTTAGGCTGAAGGAGATCTTCTTGATTGATGTTATGGGTACATGGCTACATGTTTTCTAAATCTACAGAGTTGTATACTAACAGAGTGAACTTTCCTGTAATTTAATAGCGCTTAGCTTGGGAATGTCACATTTCCCTGTCTGGTTCTTAGTTAATGCATTTTCCACTCGGAAACAATCGGGAGGTAGAGCAGCTGGAGGGGGCTGTACGTTATCCCCCCCCCCCTTTTAATTTTGCTGGAGGGCATGTGCGCTTGTCAGAGAGATAGAGAGGGAAAGTGAGAAAGCATCCCACAAGGGAGGTGGTCATGCCACCATTCCTTACCTCCACTTCTCCCTTTAGGACTCCGGGCGCACACATGCCAGGCATGTTCCTCAAGCCCTGGGGTCAGTACAGAACCTCACAATTGGCCATTTGGGACACATCCCGACCACCATGCCACTGGCAGCCCTACATTTGCTTTTTAGGTTTTTCTTTTCTTTTTTTTGAAGGTTTTTGCCACAAGGCCTGGGTACTCCTGGAGAGAGACAGAGACGGAGAGAGTGAAAGTGAGAAATCACTCTTGAGGGAGTTAGCCATACTGCAATCCACCCTCTTCTCTGGATTTTGGGCATGCACACACGTGTACTCCATGTGATTTTATTTTTATTTTTCTAAGATTTTTGCTATAGGGCATGTGTACTTGCCAGAGAGACAGAAAGTGAGAAATTACCCCTAAGGGGGGATGGGATAGCCACATCGCTATCCCTTCTCCTCCATTCTCCTCTTGGGATCTTGGGCAGGCACAAACGTACTGCCAGCATTAGTTTTAAGCCACCGGGTCTGGGACTCAAACTGCAGTTAACTATGTGAAAGTCCAGTGATGTAACCATTACACCATCTTCTCCCCCCACCACTACCCATGTGATTTTTTTTTAAAGCTGCTGTATCCAGGACTCCAACTGTGACAATCAGCACCTTAACCACCTTGCCACCTGCTGCCCTCTACTTTGTAAAGGAATGTGGCAGATAAGGTAGACAATAAATATTTCTGTACGTTATTTATTTTTAGAGATTTTTTTTTCTATAGGGTGCGTTTGCTTGCCAAAGAAACAGAGAGAGATAGGAGGCAGAAAGAGAGGCAGAAATCACCCCTCAGGGAATGGCCACGCCACAATCTGTTTTCCTTCATTCTCCTCTTGGAATTTTGGGCACGCTCGCACGTATGCCTGGAGTGAGTTTTAAGCTGCTGGGCCTGGGACTCTAACCGCGACTGGCCACATGGGAGTCAAGCGATGTAACCATTATGCCATCTGCTGGTCCCTCACTAGATATTTTTCCTTAATTTGTGGCAGAAAAATATACTACAGTTGGAGCCAGCAGGTGGCATGGTGTGTAGGGGCACTGGACTCCCACATGGACTCTCATATGAGCAACAACCATTTGAGTCCCTGACCTGGTGGCTTCCTCTCTCACTTTCCTCTCTCTCACTGTGTGAATTGTTTTAATAAAACAGTTCTTAAAAAAAAACACTACAGTGAAGAAAGCTTTTTTAAAAAGCCCTAGAAATGCCAACTTCTAACATATAAATAATGTTTCCCCAGTTTTTATTTAATTTTATTCTTATATGAATATGGAATATTTATTAAATGATTTCCTAAGCAGTTTGTACTTTGCCTTGTTAGGGAGAATACTACTGCCTAGTAATTTGGTGAGTTGCGAAGGCTTACATGTCCAGTTTAGTTGATTCATGCTATAGTAAGAGAAAGGAAGCATTAACCGAAATAAGATGGGCTGTGTGTGGACTGTGACCTTTGGTAAGAAATCCAATAGTTATTCAGAATATGCATATGAAATGTGTGTGCATTTGGGACTAAAGGCAGTAGTCCCTATAATAATCTTGGGCATGATGTCTGAGACTGAGATGTACAATCAGTGGTGTCTCTCTCGCTTTTTAAGAGACACCGGGTTCTTAGTTAATGCATTTTCATCCATGCTCTCGTGTTTTTAAGGTCTCACCGTGTTGCCCCGGGTGGGCAGCAAACTGGTTTTCCTGCCTCAGCGTCCTGAGTAGCAGGGGTTGCAGTTGCATGCTGCCGTACTCAGGTCGCTCTGGTTGTTAATTCACTATTAAGCTCCACCCTGAGTATTGTCCCTTTGTGAGTGAACGTGCACACTGACACTCAGTCTACTGTGCTGATTTCACTTATTGGGACTCTGGGTCACGGAAATGTTCTATAACAGCAAGCATCCTCAGATCTTTAGTGATAACTGTTTATTGAGCACTTATTTTGTATCACACACTGGGAGAAAAAGATAATTAAGATACATTCCAGACCTTGCCCTTGAGGCACTCACAATCTGATAAGAAAGGCTGATCTGCAAACCATAACCCTCAGAACAATGTGAAGCTTAATGGGGATATAATGAAAGAAAGCCTTAATTACCTAATTCACAGTTAAATGTACTGTAGAGGGAGATAGTCTTGGCACTTCAGAATCTTCGTTTCTCTTCACAACTGTAGCCTGGAATTTGCTAGGACTAGAATAAGGATAAACCTGGGTCTGTTGCCTAGTAAAGCAGTCTTTCATTCCTGTATTTGGTGTCTTAATTTCTACTTGAATCCTGTTTGGGATCAGAGGCGTTAGGTTACTTATAAATGGTCTTTAGCCTCTCCAAATTTCTGTCCTTGTCTGATGATGGCCTAAGGCTTTAGCAAATGTGTCTTTATTTGTCTAAAGTAAATGGAGACAAACAGGCTTAAAAAGCCTTTGCCATTGGCATGCCGAGACACAAAATGCAGCCAAACCTCCTAAGCCGAGATTGAGGAGAATCTCCTGTGAAAAGAAAGTTAAGATGCATTGATAGGCTTTGGAGATCTCAGAGAATCCCGACTTAACTCCCTGACGTATTAATACAGTTTCTCCTATAATTTCCTCAAGAGTCTTCCTATTAGATGCCTATGTGTTGCAGTTGTATTTATATGCAAGATTTCTTTACCTACATAGACTTGTAGTGACTCTTGCCAAAGGTCACATTTACTTAGAGGAAAGGGAAGGTTATTTTCCTATTTCATCTCCTGTTCCCTTCTTCCCATCTTATATCATTGTGTAGGATTCCTCGTGTTGTAGAGAAGGAAGTTGGTGAGACATTGAAGTATTACAGGCTGTCGGTATTTGTTTTTCATTTTGGAGCCTCTGAGTTGCCATTTAAAACACTGCTCAAGTCTGAGAGTGATTAATAAAATCAGCAGCTTACATAATGGGGGCTATATATTTACCCTGATGCTTTGGCTGTACCTGCAGTAATATTTTTCACTCCTGGAGAACTGGTCGTCTCCTTTGTCTCTGGAACATTACCTGTATTGCTGCCAAAACAGAGGTCCGTCCACTCCGAGGTGGAGTTTTCCTAGTTGGTCTTTCATTTGCCTCGCCCTGGAAAGCCTGTGGGCTGGAAACAGCGCCCTGAGGCCTGCAGACCTCTGGGCGAAGGTACGCTGCGGCCCCTTTAAATCCCCAGTGTGTGCGGGCGGGCGGGGACCCGTGAGTGAGGCGGGCGCTCTGACAGCGGCTCTCTGGGCCCCGCCCCCAGAGGAGGCGTTTCCCCGCGGCCCGGCCGCACCAATGCCGCCGCTGCCTG